>NW_025535002.1:0-129438 GCF_020615455.1 Coregonus clupeaformis
CACAAGATACAGTGCATCTGCTTTGCTTTCGATGCGTTTGTGGTATTCTACACAGGAGGAAGGAGGATCCTATATTTAAGGTTCATATGATAATGACACTGAACAAAAGTGAATCAGATTTAATTCACATGAGTAACAATTAGTGTTTATGTGTGACACTTCTTTTCAAATCTGGAAGACAAGGCTGAAGTGAATGCTCCCACAGAAGTAATTATATCTCTCGTTGACATAAGTAGCGCGCACACACAAAGACTCCAGGTAGTCTAGGCACTCCAATCATTCGCCGTAAACATGACAGGGGATTGAGAGGTCGAGAGGAAGAGAATGACAGAGACCGAAAGCAAATGACACAGACCATATCAGATTTCATTTTTGAATTAAGAGAATAGGTGAGACTGTATGTCAGAACATGGAAGATGATTAAATGACGAGGGAATATAAAATTGAGATAGGCAAAAAAAACCAAAAAGGAACAGAAAAGGAACACATTATTGCAGAGACCAAAAGTGGGGGCTCTTCTAATATTTTGAATAGATTAAATGTGATGAATAGATTGCGATCTGACTTATAATTATAATGAAGCAGAAATTACTCAATAGCACCAAATCCCATCAATTGGAGTGACAGGAACAGGATCATTCCAGATGTTGTAGACGCACTGGCTCTGCAGCGCACAGACAAATGGGCGTGGTTATCCAGTTACGCCCAGGCTTCAGTCAAGAGACCCCATGATGTGCACCTGAGCCGTTGCCAAAACAAGACGCGGGCAGGCCAATATAAATGCCCAGAATGTAGTATCTCTGCCGCAGACATATCTCTGCCGCAGACGTCAGAGGCACAGAATCAGTTTACTGACAGGGGATCTGCTTATTCCTTACATTCACAGAAGCAAACATGCACTTGAGTGCATGCGAGTCGTGCCACCTGGTATTCTTGTTTTGTATTCTTGTGAGGAGTTGCCAGGCGTTCAAGAATGATGCTACGGAGATCCTATACTCGCACGTGGATACCCCTGTGCAGGATGCCCCGAGCAATGTCTCTTTAAATCGGGCAAGAAACGGCGGGAGAGGCGCGGGAAATACTGCTGGGAACGATAGAGTTGGTGAGTACTGTTTCTCAAAACATTGAGAAATTGTGCTTTAAGGTTTTTAACTATTTTGACTTGGTTTTAAACTTTTTTAAACTTTTTTAATTTCAAGACAAGTGCATAGCCAGATTTATTCCAGCACAAGCAGATTTATAGAGGGTTCTACAATTAGCTTGTTGAGATGGTGTTCTCTACATGATATCTGAAATGTAGAAGATAGTAAATAAGCAAAATAAATAGGCAATGAATATACTACATTCTTAATGTAAAAATGTAACTGTTAAAACTACAACCAGCTGTTATATATATATATATATATATATATATAGTGGGCCTATGAAATATATCTTATTTATATTCATATTTAGTATTTCATAGTACAATAGAAATGGATAAGATCAGCTCTGGTCAGTAGCTAAGTAGTGACACTCTCCAGAGACAGTATCAGATGCCCTAACTGAGTGAGACCAGGCAAACTTGGCACAATGATCTTCAATACACACACACACACACACACACACACACACACACACACACACACACACACACACACACACACACACACACACACACACACACACTCCTGGCAGGCATCCAAGCAGGGCAGTAGTGATGAGTCACCCAGGGCAGCCAGGCTAGTGTTTGGGGAGTGATCGTGTGTCAGCGCCACTGAATGGAGGTGTGTTCCTATGCACAGGAAGTCTGTGATTGTGGCGCTGTTTGACTTGAGCTCTCTCAGGACCCCGAACATGAAGGAGAGAAAAGGAGCCTCTCCTCTCTTCATTCATCAAACTCTGTCATAGAGAAGGGGGCACATTGTCACAGAGGTGTATGGCAGTCTGTGAATGGGGCCCTGGCTTGGATTACAGTGTGAGTGAGGAGCTGTAGCCTGGAGCAGAACAATGCTGATAGTTTTACCAGTTGCCCGCTGATAATCCTATTAGAAAGCCAGCTCCATTGACATAGCTCAGAACACTAAAGCCCTTCCTCTCATGCAAGAGCAATGCACCATTTCCTCTCTACAAGCCAGTAATCGGTATAGGCTTACAGTCTGTGCCAAAAACCTCAAAATGAACCAAATAGACCAAGACGGCTGTGTTTTTAATGTTTTCTGATCAAAACCCTTTTATGTTACCTGCAGTAGAATTCAAAGTGAAACCAAATAGTTTGGGGCTACAAAATGATGTTTTAATCTTCACTAGATGTTCAAAGTGGTTTGATTCTCATCGTTTTTCTGTTTCTCTCTCCTACAGATCAGAGAAGCCAAGTTGGCTGTAGAGAGCTGAGGTCCACCAAGTACATCTCTGATGGCCAATGCACAAGCATCAACCCCATAAAGGAGCTAGTATGTGCTGGCGAGTGCCTCCCCGCTCAGATGCTTCCCAACTGGATCGGTGGTGGCTACGGCAGAAAGTTCTGGAGCCGGAGGAACAGTCAGGACTGGCGCTGCGTCAACGACAAGACGCGCACCCAACGCATCCAGCTGCAGTGCCAAGACGGCAGCACAAGAACATACAAAATCACAGTGGTCACCTCATGCAAGTGTAAGAGGTACTCCCGGAAACACAACGAGTCAAGCCATATGAAGCTTAAGGAGCCTACCTTATCTCAGCCCCAGCTTCTCCACAAACACAAAGCCAAAGCCAATAGGAGGCTAGGGAAGATCAAGCTAAACGAGAACTGGCATGAAGCAGAGCCCTAAGGCAGGACTGCAGAATGCCTCAGTGACTGTGGTCTTGGATTATCTCTTATTGGGACTGGCTTGTTGTGAGGAGGACCACTGAGAGTGACTTTGTAAATGTGAATGGCATTGGTGGCCTTCTACATCTGAGGACCAATGGGCACCATTAAGTCATTAGCTAATTAGATGAAATGAACCTAAATGGGGTCATCATGACCAATTGAACTGTCTGGAACTTTAAGATAACTCACATCATTCAAGATCTTGTATGACAATGTAAACCTGCACTTCACTCCATTATGCAAACACAGTTTTACAGCCAATATAATGTAATAAAATAAGCTCTGCATGAAAAGGGATTTCCCAACACAAAAGCACCACAAATACACAACACAATGTAAATATGTGTACATATATAGTATCATATAGTCCTCTGAAGTATGATAACATATGTATAAATGTTTTCTATAAGATGTATATGATGTAATATATATTTTGTATTGCTATTCATTTGATAAACCTTTTATATGCATCACACATATTTGTCATTGCTCATGTTTCATTGAAAAAATAATAAATGTTAACACAAACTTCACCTTATTGTATGTTGGTTCTTACTTTAGAGACCTACTTTGCCACTTTAAAATAGAATATTACCCAGTATTATTAACTTCCAATACATGCATACTTTGCATACTTTATTGACAACGAGGCCTGCCCTTGATGTTCCCCCTGCAATTATTTTATGTCCCGGGGGCCATATTCAAGTTCTTGTTTCATTGATGTTAATCCATGTCCTGTTGTAGGCTACTTACACATAGTCATTTAGTTATAAACATATCTTGGGTGGCAGCGCATGTCGACCACCTACAAATCTGTAGGCCTAGCCCAAATTGCTCTATGGACCACTAGATGGACTTTCAACTTTGAAGCATGCATTCGGAAAGTTTTCAGACCCCTTGACTTTTTCCACATTTTGTTACTGTACAGCCGCATTCTAAAATTGATTAAATTATTTTCCCCTTCATTAATCTACACACAATACCCCATAATGACTAAGCCAAAACAGGTTTGTAATTATTATTATTTTTTAAACAGAAAGTATTCAGACCCTTTACTCAGTACTTTGTTGAAGCACATTTGGCAGCGATTACAGCCTAGAGTCTTTACATTTTAGTCATTTAGCAGACGCTGTTATCCAGAGCGACTTACAGTTAGTGAGTGCATACATTTTTTTTCTTCTTCTTGGGTATGACGCTACAAGCGTGGCACACCTGTATTTGGGGAGTTTCTCCCATTCTTCTCTGCAGATCCTCTCAAGCTCTGTCAGGTTGGATGGGGAGCATCGCTGCACAGCTATTTTCAGGTATCTCCAGAGATGTTCGATCGGGTTCAAGTCCGGGCTCTGGCTGGGCCACTCAAAGACATTCAGAGACTTGTCCCGAATCCACTCCTGTGTTGTCTTGGCTGTGTGCTTAGGGTCATTGTCCTGTTGGAAGGTAAACCTTCGTCCTGAGCGCTCTGGAGCAGGTTTTCATCAAGGATCTCTCTGTACTTTGCTCCATTCATCTTTCCCTCGATCCTGACTAATCTTCCAGTCCCTGACGCTGAAAAACATCCCCTCAGCATGATGCTGCCACCACCATGCTTCACTGTAGGGATGGTGCCTGGTTTCCTCCAGACATGACGCTTGACATTCAGGACAAAGAGTTCAATCTTGGTTTAATCAGACCAGATAATTTTGTTTCTCATGGTCTGAGAGTCCTTTAGGTGCCTTTTGGCAAACTCCAAGCGAGCTGTCGTGTGCCTTTTACTGAGGAGTGGCTTCTGTCTGGCCACTCTACCATAAATGCCTGATTGGTGGAGTGCTGCAGAGATAGTTGTCTTTCTGGAAGGTTCTCCCATCTCCACAGAGGAACTCTGGAGCTCTGTCAGAGTGACCATCGGGTTCTTGGTCACCTCCCTGACCAAGGCCCTTCTCCCCCGATTGCTCAGTTTGGCTGGGCGGTCAGCTCTAGGAAGAGTCTTGGTGGTTCCAAACTTCTTCCATTTAAGAATTATGGATGCCACTGTGTTCTTGGGGACCTTCAAAGCTGCAGACATTTTTTGGTACCCCTCCCCAGATCTGTGCCTCGACACAATCCTGTCTCGGAGCTCTACAGACAATTCCTTCGACCTTTTGGCTTGGTTTTTTCTCTGACATGCACTGTCAACTGTGGGACCTTATATAGACAGGTGTGTGCCTTTCCAAATCATGTCCAATCAATTGAATTTACCACAGGTGGACTCCAATCAAGTTGTAGAACCATCTCAAGGATGATCAATGGAAACAGGATGCACCTGAGCTCAATTTCGAATCTCATAGCAAAGGGTCTGAATACTTATGTAAATAAGGTATTTCCGTTTTCTATTTTTAATACATTTGCAAAAATGTCTAAAAACCTGTTTTCGTTTTGTCATTATGGGGTATTGTGTGTAGATTGATGAGGATTTGTATTTATTTAATCAATTTTAGAATAAGGCTGTAACTTAACAAAATGTGGAAAAAGTCAAGGGGTCTGAATACTTTCCGAATACGCTGTAGGTCAAGTAACCCCATATAGTATAGGCCTACACATACAATTATCATATCACACTAGTTATACTTTACTTTTGCACCAGATCAAGCAAGTTTGAATAAATAAATGAATATGCGCCAGGTAGCCTAGCGGTTAAGAGCGTTGGGCCAGTAACTGAAAGGTTGCTGGTTGGAAACCCTGAGCCGACTGAAACATCTGTGGATGTGCCCTTAAGCAAGGCACTTAACCCTAATTGCTCCTATAAGTCACTATGGATAAGTGCATCTGCTAAATGACTAAAATGTAAATGTATGCTCAATTGCATCAAGCAGTTAAAATTAAAAAGACATGAAAGCATGCAGTATAAGCAAAATTATGTCATAAATAACCACAAATACATAGAACATCAGCAAAGACCCCACAGATAACATTAGTGACGCATAGCTGGCATGGGGCTTCCTTGACAGCGCGCAAGCGTAGCACTCTGGCTGCAACGTAGCACGATACAAATCGAGTCCATCACAAGTCTACGCTACTCCTCCCATAAAGGAATGAATGAAACTGTATACGGGGATACCGGTAGGATGTACTAGTGATATCACCATTAGTCGGTTTTGACTTCAAATGAATCAATTGCCCTGAAGCATGCAAGAGGAAACGGGCGACATGGACAGGCCTGTTGAACCAGGGCATTTCTCAGCAAGCGAAGCCCGGTTGGACAAGCACATTGCGGGACTTTGCATCGTCGATTTCCCGGTAGCTGTGGTTCTTCCAGCCGGAGGCAGTGGAGAAAGAACGGGGCTACTGACACCCAAACAGTTCTGCACGTTTCTCAACAGACCTCTTATAAGCTACACAATTCAAACTTTCGAGAGGTAACACTTGAAGTGTCGAATGTTTGCATGCAAAAACATATCTGTCCCTGCCCCTTAATCTTGTCACTGCACGAGACAGTAGCCACATGTAAACAAACCACTTCACTGGGGTGTCAAGCGCTTTTATGTTATCGTTGAATCAATTAAGATTTTGTAATGTCTCATTATCCTATTCAATAGATTACTGAAGCCATCAGGTAACACATTCCAATTTTGAGTCTTTCTACAACTTCCAACAACTTTCTACAGCCTACTTGTTCTTGATACTACTATGTATCTTTGTTCCATAGTGACCATTTCAGTGGAATTCTGTTGAAGTAATGTATGCAAATAATTGCACCAGAATGTGTTATGTATGGTAATATAATAAGTCATGACACAAGTAATGAAACAAAAATACTCAACAAGAATTATATGTTCTAACCACAGTACGAAAGGTGTTGACTTATGACTATACACACTGTTTCTTTGACAGAGTGCCATGGATCCAAAGCATTGTTGTGGTGGTTGCCAAGGAGAGCCTCGACCTGATGATGGACATTATCCACCGCTTCCACCACAGAAAGGTCCTAGTGGTACATGGTGGATCTACTCGCCACAGATCTATATTCAATGGGGTCCGGGCCCTCAGTGAGGGAGAGGATGGTACGGCCCGCGTCAAACCAAAGGTAGTAATCATCCATGATGCAGTACGGCCCTTTGTGGAAGAGGACTTCCTCCACAAGATAACAATGGCTGCCAAAGAGCAAGGGGTTTGTACATATTCAAACTTCTCTATCTCTTCCACCGCAACACAGTCAGTGGGGCTCAGATGTACTGATTCATTGCTCTCAACTGTAGCCATGTACACCTACTGTAAGCCATCACACATGAAAACCACATTGGCTGATATTAGTAGGTAAGGAAGACATCTATGTTTAGATGGTGATTCATATTTCAATTTTACTTGCTGTGACATGATATTGTTGAAGGCTGGTCACAAAAGTGAGAAGTGAGCGCAGGAGCTCTGACATTTGGGCTGACATTTACTGTGTGTGTGTGTGGGTGTGTGGGTGTAAGTGACTGACTCTCAAAGCCAGCAGTCTGGTCTTCATTAACTTGCCAGTATCCCCGATCATGATAAAATGTCAGTCTTCTCCGAAGAGCAAGAGATTAATTTGGATTTTAACAACATGTGTAACACACATAATACGTTTGCTTTCATTCCATTTGCAAGTCATTTTGCACCCACTATCTCATTGACCATACTTATTCTTGGCACAATGGGGATTTCCATCCTCAATCATGTCATGGTCACAAGAAAATATGATCTCGGGAATGTTGTTCATTAAGAACTTCCAATTGTACAGGAAAGGCATTGTGTGCACAAGCTGCTGTTTAGCTAGGATTTATTGTTGTTATCCAGCCATGGTTAGAGCTAGTGTGGTAAGCCTGAAGACACAACAGGATTGGAACCATTTTATACATTTTGGATTGATGTGTGTGTTTGCCATAAAGAATAAAAAAGAATGACGTATTCCGATCTGTTTATTATTTTGCAGGCTGCTGGGGCTATCCGACCTCTGGTTTCCACGGTGATTGCTACCACATTGGAGGGCTACCTGGACCATTCTCTGGAGAGAACCAAGTACAGAGCCAGTGAGATGCCCCAGGGATTCATCTATGATGTAATCTACCAGGCTTATCAGAGGGTAGGTACTTGTAGGCACTAGGCAGCTCTTGTACACACACATCACTTGTAGTCTACCCAAGGTCCAGTCAATAAAAACTGGTAGCCCATTTTAGGGGCTATGTAAAAAATACATAGCCCCGCGAACCCAGCCTGATCTCACGATAACGCACATTCTGTTTCAATTAAACAGAACGTGAGTGCACCGGTCAGTCTGTTTGACCTGGCTAAAAATGACTATGTTTCCCCATGCACATTTGAATTAGGGATGTGACTGATAAAACAACAAACTATTGAATTATTTTCTTAAATGGAAATATGCCAACAAGGATGCACCTTGTCCCAACCTAGCCTTGTACAGTAGTAAGTTCTCACGTTTAGATAATGTTTTTGTGAAGTTGTCTTCACCTCTGGTCAGGGAAATAGAGAACCTTGGATGTCTGCAAAACCTTTTTCCAAATCGATCACTAGTCATGCCCTGCAGGTTTTTAATGTTCCCTCTCAATGTCAAATAATTGCTTTAAAAGGTCCCTCGAATCACATAAAATGACAGTCAGAGAGAGATTTTTGCTTGAGAAATAATTATGCCCAGCAATGCGACTAGATGACAAAATACTTTATGATTCTCATACATCACACCAAGTCTTTACAGTCGTCCATTGTTCTCCAGATGTGCTTGAACCTGCAGGGTTTCAAGCTGAAGAGTTTGTGATGAGGGTGCCTTCATTTTCACTACGGCGTGATTATGTCTGGGAAAGAAATTACACATTAATATTCTCTGGCACTGTGAAGCGTATCACTGTCGAACAAAATAAAAATACCTCTTGGCTTTGGTAAAGGTAACGTAAATATAACATTGAAGTAACATGGTTACTACAGGTCTAACTGTCTGTGATTTATTTTCTTAACATGTGAGACGATTTGGTCGTTTGGAGGAAGGATTGTTGACATATATTTGACATTTTTATTTGAAAGCGTAATTCAAATTTTGGCCTTATCCAGGCCTCCTTTAAAACTCAATAATGATTCATCTGTAGGTGCTACAAAACATTGGTGTCATATCAAGCTTTACCGCTTGCTCTGTAGAATGAGTAGTATTTTGATTTCAATAACAATTTTCTTATAATAATTATGAATATTGAAAAATATAAACATGAACAATGTTTGGATTCGTTACTTGGAAAAGCAATCTATTACTTATTACTCGTTATATATATATTTTTTTACGCTGTCTATTCAGCACGAAGCTCGACTATAGGCCTACCTGTAGGCTATCAGATGAGCGAAGGTGTAGATTTTCCTTTGGTACTTTTTGCCGTTGTTTGGTCGATTTTGTTTGACTTACATACTGTAGGTCCTTGATGATAAGTAATCCCTTTGATTATATGCCTTGTATTTCAATGCATTATTATGTGTAGGATTTATCTGACATAGTTTGCATTCGCCCGCGGTCAGTTAATGCACCAGTTATTTGAATTTTGAGGTCGGCATTTGAAGTCGGATTTGTTGTGATTGATAGCCTGTATTTAATGGCTTTAATATGTAGGCTATATATCTTTTTGTAAAGCTGCCAGATGTTTATGGACAATATTCCTTTGATGTGTTAGTTTTATCAAGATATAATTTTGTTGTGATAAGAGGCACTTTTCCGTTTTGAATTACATTAATCAGATTTCAATTGTTTATATGGAAATTGCGTTAGAACATATTAAATATTATTTATGGTTATTTATGTTTTATCATAATGAGTATAAATGTCTCCTCTTTAACACATTTTTGTGGAACAATTCCATATAGGGTGAGTATTGGTTAAATGGGACACAGAGAAAAGTGGGACTCTTAAGCTTTGTAATATATATCTTTAAATATGTACAATAACGTAATCAACAATCAATGACTATGTGTTAGTGAGGAAGTATGTGATGACAAACAATGGGTTCAATGGGAATGACATCATCTTTGTGGGTGTGGCATCCCGTATAATGACATGTGCCTCCAGAGGCATAGTGGTATGTAAAATGACAGAGTTAAATGTCTGCTAAATGGCATATTATTATTATTATTAAATAATGCTAAGGTTATTAAAAAAAACGAAGAAAGGATATTCAGTGTCTCATTACAACATACACTGCTCAAAAAAATTAAGGGAACACTAAAATAACACATCCTAGATCTGAATGAATGAAATAATCTTATTAAATACTTTTTTCTTTACATAGTTGAATGTGCTGACAACAAAATCACACACAAATTATCAATGGAAATCCAATTTATCAACCCATGGAGGTCTGGATTTGGAGTCACACTCAAAATTAATGTGGAAAACCACACTACAGGCTGATCCAACTTTGATGTAATGTCCTTAAAACAAGTAAAAATGAGGCTCAGTAGTGTGTGTGGCCTCCACGTGCCTGTATGACCTCCCTACAACGCCTGGGCATGCTCCTGACGAGGTGGCGGATGGTCTCCTGAGGGATCTCCTCCCAGACCTGGACTAATGCATCCGCCAACTCCTGGACAGTCTGTGGTGCAACGTGGCGTTGGTGGATGGAGCGAGACATGATGTCCCAGATGTGCTCAATTGGATTCAGGTCTGGGGAATGGGCGGGCCAGTCCATAGCATCAATGCCTTCCTCTTGCAGGAACTGCTGACACACTCCAGCCACATGAGGTCTAGCATTGTCTTGCATTAGGAGCAACCCAGGGCCAACCGCACCAGCATATGGTCTCACAAGGGGTCTGAGGATCTCATCTCGGTACCTAATGTCAGTCAGGGTACCTCTGGCGAGCACATGGAGGGCTGTGCGGCCCCCCAAAGAAATGCCACCCCACACCATGAAATACACACCGCCAAACCGGTCATGCTGGAGGATGTTGCAGGCAGCAGAACGTTCTCCACGGCGTCTCCAGACTCTGTCACGTCTGTCACATGTGCTCAGTGTGAACCTGCTTTCATCTGTGAAGAGCACAGGGCGCCAGTGGCGAATTTGCCAATCTTGGTGTTCTCTGGCAAATGCCAAACGTCCTGCACGGTGTTGGGCTGTAAGCACAACCCCCACCTGTGGACGTCGGGCCCTCATACCACCCTCATGGAGTCTGTTTCTGACCGTTTGAGCAGACACATGCACATTTGTGGCCTGCTGGAGGTCATTTTGCAGGGCTCTGGCGGTGCTCCTCCTGCTCCTCCTTGCACAAAGGTGGAGGTAGCGGTCCTGCTGCTGGGTTGTTGCCCTCCTACAGCCTCCTCCACGTCTCCTGATGTACTGGCCTGTCTCCTGGTAGCGCCTCCATGCTCTGGACACCACGCTGACAGACACAGCAAACCTTCTTGCCACAGCTCGCATTGATGTGCCATCCTGGATGAGCTGCACTACCTGAGCCACTTGTGTGGGTTGTAGACTCCGTCTCATGCTACCACTAGAGTGAAAGCACCGCCAGCATTCAAAAGTGACCAAAACATCAGCCAGGAAGCATAGGAACTGAGAAGTGGTCTGTGGTCACCACCTGCAGAACCACTCCTCTATTGGGGGTGTCTTGCTAATTGCCTATAATTTCCACCTGTTGTCTATTCCATTTGCACAACAGCATGTGAAATTTATTGTCAATCAGTGTTGCTTCCTAAGTGGACAGTTAGATTTCACAGAAGTGTGATTGACTTGGAGTTACATTGTGTTGTTTAAGTGTTCCCTTAATTTTTTTGAGCAGTGTATTTTGTAATTGGATGTAATTGAGAATCAAATTGACTCTAAGTGGCTTTCATACTACTCACACCTTTTTAAATTATGACAATTTTGACGTTGTCCCATTATTTTTATAACACTTATTTTACCAGGTAAGTTGACTGAGAACACATTCTCATTTACAGCAACGACCTGGGGAATGGTTACAGGGGATGAATGAGCCAATTGGAAGCTGGGGATGATTAGGGACAGGTTGGGGAATTTAGCCAGGAATATGGGGTTAACACCCCTACTCTTACAATAAGTGCCATGGTATATTTAGTGACCACAGAGGTTTAACATCTCATCCGAAAGACGGCACCCTACACTGGGCAATGTCCCCAATCACTGCCCTGGGGCAATGGGATTTTTTATTTTTTTTTGACCAGAGGAACGAGTGCCTCCTACTGGCCCTCCAACACCACTTCAAGCATCATCTGGTCTCCCATCCAGGGACCAACCAGGACCAACCCTGCTTAGTTTCAGAGGCAAGCCAACAGTGAGTTGCTGGGTGGTATGCTGCTGCCAATTGCCTAATGTCAAACTGGGAGACACTGTTACTTTCAAACTGACACTCCTCTAGGATAAATACTATTTTGGGGTATTATGAAATACATGTTTTCTTAACAGAAATCCATTTTCTAAATAGGATCAAATGTTCCATTTCATTTTCCTTAAATCTGCTATCAGCTAGCTTGCTAGAGAGAGCTAGCATAGCTTCATTTTACTTAGAAAGATATGACCTCACCAACAATAAAAACCCCTAGCTATCTATATACATAACCATACAGGTACAGTGCCTTCAGAAAGTGTTCACACCCCTTGACCTTTTTCACATTTTGTTGTGTTACAGCCTGAATTTAAAATGGATTACATTTAGATGTTTTTGTCACTGGCTTACACACAATACCCCATAATGTCAAAGTGGAATTATGTTTTTTGAAATGTTTACAAATTAATAGAAAATAAAAAGCTGAAATGTCTTGTCAACAAGTATTCAACCCCTTTGTTATGGCAAGCCTAAATAAGTTCACAAGTAAAAATGTGCATAATAAATGGACTGTGTGCAATAATAGTTTTTACCATGATTTTTGAATGACTACCTCATCTCTGTACCCCACACATACAATTCTCTGTAAGGTCCCTCAGTCAAGCAGGGAATTTCAAACACAGATTCAACCACAAATACCACAGAGGTTTTCCAATGCCTCGCAAAGAAGGGCACCTATTGGTAGTAATTTTGTTATAAAAAGCAGACATTGAATATCCATCTGAGCATGGTGAAGTTATTAACTTACACTTTGGATGGTGTACACCCAGTCACTACACAGATTCAGGCGTCCTTCCTAGCTAAGTTGCCGGAGAGGAAGGAAATCGCTCGGTGAATTCACCACGAGGCCAATGGTGACTTTAAAACAGTTACAGAGTTTAATGGCTGTTATAGGAGAAAACTGAGGATGGATCAACATTGTAATTACTCCACAATACTAACCTAATTGACAGAGTGAAAACAAGTAATCCTTTACAGAATATAAAATATCCCAAAATATGCATCCTTTTTGCAACAAGGCACTAAAGTAATACTGCAAAAAATGTGGCAAAGCAATTCCCTTATTGTCCTGAATACAAAGTGTTATGTTTGGGGCAAATCCAATACAACACATTACTGACTACCACTCATATTTTCAAGCATAGTGGTGGCTGGATCATGTTATGGGAATGCTTGTAATCTTTAAGGACTGGGGAGTTTTTCAGGTAAAAAAAGAAAAAACGGAATAGAGCTAAGCACAGGATAAATCCTAGAGGAAAACCTGGTTCAGTATGCTTTCCACCAGACGCTGGGAGATAAATTCACCTTTCAGCAGGACAATAACCTAAAACCCAAGGCCAAATCTACACTGGAGTTGCTTACCAAGAAGACAGTAAATGTTCCTGAGTGGCCGAGTTACAGTTTTGATTTAAATCTGCTTGAAAATCTATGGCAAGACTTAAAAATGGTTGTCTAGCAATGATCATCAACCAATTTGACAGAGCTTGAAGAATTTTGAAAATAATAATTGGCAAATGTTGCACAATCCGGGTGTGGAAAGCTCTTAGAGACTTAGCCAGAAAGACTCACAGCTGTAATCGCTGCAAAAGGTGATTCTAAGGTGTTGACTCAGGGGGTTGAATACTTATCTAATCAAGATATGAGTGTTTTATTTTTCATATTTTCTTTTATAAATGTTAGTATTTCTCTTCCACTTTGACATGGGAGAGTATTTTGTGTAGATCATGAATTATGAATGTTCCACAAAAATACCTAAAGAGTGTTTTAATACATTTAATTTGTATGAATAATTGACGTTTATCATGAATATATATTATTTACTCATGTACTCTCTCAATTATCCTTCTTTACAATAAATAATTAAGTGTACCAATCAAGGTGGCCCAATTTGCCAGTATCAGACACGTTATTTTGAAAAAGTAACTAACAGTATTACAATATTTGAACGCAGTATCTTGTTATATTACTCATAAAAGTAATACATTACTGTAACGCGATACTTTTGTAACTCATTACCCCCAACACTGAAAATGTTTTGATTTGGTTAATTTTTCAATATATTGTTGAACATAATAAACTCTACGGGCATTTCAAAGTTCTAGAGTGGGATCTCTTCTACTGTTAGAGTTATGATCCAATTTGTAAGCATTACAAACGGTGAATGTGAAAATTAATTCAAAACAGTTGCCCTCTGCTGGTGACTTGCAGGATGTGCAATGATAGAAGTAAAAGGAGGGCTGTGATTGGTTACCGTACATTGCCTACTATTACAATTTCTCTGTATAAAATTGTCCATAACATTAAAACTAGCAGAGATTCCACTTTGGAACTTTGATATGCCTGTAGAGTATATTATGTTCAACAATATTCAAACATTTGCCAAATCAAAAAGGGTATATTTTCAATGTTCATGTTTCTATTTTTAAATATTCATACATTAATGTAAGAAAATCATTACTGAAATCAAAATACTACTCCTATTACAGAGCAAGCGGTAAAGCTTCATATGAAACACATTTTTCTTTGTAGCACCTACAGATGAAACATTATAAATTCTTAAAGGCTTTTTCTGTCTATCACAAATCCGTCAGTGCAAAAATTAACCATATTTATTTTTCAAACAGCCCAGATACTTCAGAGCTCTGCTATTTGAACCTTGGCTCCATTAGGTGGTGATGCAGATACCAGTGTTTTGAAGGACGTAGGAAGCCTTGACTAAGAGCCGAAGTATGGGTCCAATTGGAGTTCCATTTGTCTGCAGTTATTTTGGTTCCTGGCACATACGAATTTTAGATTACCAGGGAGCCCTGTTGATTTTGGCTTTGACTCTCTGAAAATGAGAGCACATTCACTATGCAAGAGAATCAGTGTCAAGGCCAGTCAAGTAGCATTTCACCGAAAATTAAGACAAATTTGTAGTGATGTAAGTGTATTTGTGAGAACGAGAGGCTCTGGCGCGATGGGGGGTGCCCCACCCCCACCCCCTCTCCACTTGTGTCCATCAAAGTTGGGAAAGTGTAAGGTGTCTGTCAAGTTAGCACTGTAGGACATATTCTAAAAAATCTACGTGAACCTCACATTTGTAGTTTGACATGCATTGAGCCTGGCAGAACTCTGGGCTGAAAAGACAAAGGCGAGACACTCTATCCTGTCTCCAGTGTATGTCTTTGTACTGGGAGAAAATGCTACAGGTTCAATTACCATATTTCTCCTGTAATTTCTCCTTCAGTTCCAGGGTCCTGAGAAAAATACCCTCTCTTTTATAACCCCAATAAATTATTGGCCACATATTATCTCAGTTAGCATGAGTTAGCCTTTGTAGTCCACACACAGTATCTTAAAAGCCATGAGCTCATCGCTTATATCACATTTTCAATGCAATGCAAACTACAGCAATGGCAATCTGATTCCAATGTGTTCTCACTGCACTGGGCCAAAGTGTTATGAACTCAACTAACTCAACTGTTGTTTGATTTGGGGTGGCAGGTAGCCTAGTGGCGAAAGGTCGCTGGTTCGACTCCCCGAGCAGACTAGGTGAAACATTTTGTTTAGATGTAAATATGGTCGATGTGAGTTTGTGACCTATTCTCCTTTGTTTGTCCCCAGAAGACTTGCTCAACTCTGTTTATGAAATAGGAACTAACTCAGTTTATTATGCATCGTCAACAATCCCACGCCTCTTGTGTCCTGTCCTCATAGTGCAGCGAGTCGGACTTTGAGTTTGGCACCGAGTGCCTTCATCTGGCTCTGCAGTACTGTGGCACCAATGCCAAGCTCATCGAGGGCCCGCCAACCCTGTGGAAGGTGAGCCAGCCTGGGACACTGGAACTCAGTTTGGGACAATGCCTATAAGCCTAAATTAGGCCATTGTCTTAGCACTAACTGTATGCTTATTACTAGTTTGTTATACAGGGACAAGTACAGATTTGAATTTATACATTGTGTATTGTATTTAATACTATTTGATATGATGACTGAAAGTAAAGGGTTTTTATGGTTTTGATAGCCTTGAAATAAGCCAGTAATGGGGTAAGGCCTATGAATCTAAATATATTTGCACTAAAATTAACAATGCTTTTTAGAGCAGGTTTGATGCTAACATGTTGTTAAACTACGTTTATTTGTGCTGTAGGTGACCTACAAACGAGATTTGGCTGCAGCAGAGTCCATTGTCAAAGGTATGTGACTGTGTATCTGTATGTATGTTTATACACAACTTCATCATTATACTGTTTTTAAGTGCAATATTTACATGATGATTGTTTGCCTCAGACAGTAACCATGTACTTTATAGACCTAATGCATGTTATCACTATTTTCTATACAACATAAGTGATGTAAAGGTGTTTTGTCCTGTGTGAGACAATGCCAGTTTAGAATGGAATAGAGTGACGTAGACGAGAAATAGAATAGTATCTTATTGTTCTCCCAGGAAGATATTCTATGAAGTCTTGTTTAGGTTTGTCAGAAAGAACGGGAGGGTGTTTGCAGTCTGTGATGTGAATGCCATCCATACAAGTCAGGGCAGGGCCATCATGGTCTCTACACAATCAGGGAAACATACATAAAGTCATTTACATCTACATTTTAGTCATTTAGCAGACGCTCTTATCCAGAGCGACTTACATGAGCAATTAGGGTTAAGTACCTTGCTCAAGGGCACATCGACAGATTTTTCACCTAGTCGGCTCGGGGATTAGAACCAGCGACCTTTCGGTTACTGGCACAACGCTCTTAACCACTAAGCTACCTGCCGCCACGTCATCAACCCTACTCTTTACCTCTGTATGCACCTGGGCCAACCAATTGGATTATGACATATTGAGCATAGTAATTATACCAAGAGAGCTTTGTGTGTGAATGAATTCATTGTTTGTGTGTGTTTGGAGCATATGCAAGAATACATCTTCATCCGTGTGTGTGCGTGTTTCTTTGGCACATCACTTCCCCACGTAAATCAAGTTGAATCCAGAGTGCTGATGATGTAAATTAATTCTCACAATGTTTAAAGATGATTATCATTGCTAAGTAATGGAGATTTACAGCAAAAGTGGTCAAAGTACACTTTCTTTTTCAGAGACTCTCTCCCGGTCGGCTTGTGTTATCACAGGTGGGTCTGCACAGGCTACAGAGCTGGCCAACGCTCTGCAGAGGAGCATGGGAGCTTTGGACATGGTATGGTGATGATGATGATGATTATGATTACGATTACAATGTTTGTGAGATTCCACATTCGATCATCACACTGATGTTTCTTCCACCCCTCCAACAACCCCCCTCTCCCAGACCATGTGAGCTCCACTTGGGTGGGCCCTGGTTAGACTTGCCATCTGCGGTCAGACCTATAATGGAGCTTGTCTGAAGGCTTCCACACCCTCCTCCCTCCATCCCCCCTCTGCCTCTCCACCTCTCCACCTCCCCGGCATGACGGAAAGCAGATGGCAGTCATATTGGTCATGCCTTGGGAATTGTCTGATTAATTGAGTGTTCAGAGATGAGTCTTCACTCCCACCCTTCGCCCGTCATGTTGAAGGGCTCCCAGTTTCCCCATACTGTCCCCATATGACACATCTCCCATTCATTCTCAGTCATGGTGAAGAGGTCACGAGTTGCCATATCGTCCCCACAAATCACAATGCACTTCTCCATTCTCATTTGTTTTAAAATGGACACCCCGGCCTCCCAACATACCGTCCCCACATTACCGTCGAGATTATGTTCCTTCCTGCATATATTTACATTTACATTTTAGTCATTTAGCAGACGCTCTTATCCAGAGCGACTTACAGTTAGTTAGTGAATAATTTTTTTTATTTTTATATACTGGCTCCCCGTGGGAATCAAACCCACAACCCTGGTGTTGCAAACGCCATGCTCTATCAACTGAGCTACATCCCTGCCGGCCATTCCCTCCCCTACCCTGGACGACGCTGGGCCAATTGTGCGCCGCCCATGAGTCTCCCGGTCGCGGCCGGCTGCGACAGAGCCTGGATTCGTACCAGGATCTCTAGTGGCACAATTAGCACTGCGATGCAGTGCCTTAGACCACTGCGCCACTCATATCAAAAAGTATATACAGTACATCCTCCCTCTGTAGTTGACAACAGAGAGGAGAAATGCATGGCGGATGAAGTGTTTTGGTGTTACAGGGAGAGCATAGACCCACCGACAGCTCATCCTCCTGTGAAGCAGTGCCAAGCCCTTCATCAGGCAGTACGCGTCAAACAGGCAGCGGATCTAGCTGTCGAGGTGCTAGGCAGACCCCTGAGACGTATGGGATCCTAGGAACCTAAGGCTTTGGCTCTGATTGGAACCATCATTCCCTGCACTCAGGTGGCCGGTGGGGTCATGTTGCGGTGCACGCGTGTCTGGGACCAGATACATCCTGATACATCCTTCCCAGGTGTTCGAGGGAGATTAAAGGAGAGGAAACGGAGAAGGAGGAATTAGCTTTGTGATCAGTGCCATTAATGAATCTAATACAGGGGATAAGGGAGGTAGAGGCTGAGCTGAGGTGGAGCTTGGAGGCGAGCACACAGTGTAGTGTGTGTGCAGGTGGAGGATTTGGCAGCTTGTGTATGTGCTATTGTGGGGAGAATATGATTAGGGGATTGTCATAGCAGGATGAATATGGACGTGATCCCATAATCATAGTGGAAGATACAAAATAGACATTAAATTGTATTAATATGCAATATATTCTAAACAATGTTCTTGTTAGCACTTTTTTATCTTGTTCTGTACATAATGTTGGTCCAAAAACTTTTTTTAGGCTTATAAAAGTAGTTGCCTCATTAACCCCAGATCACTTGTCCTTTAACAGACATTACCAGACCTTGTTCAAACAAGCAGCTTTTATATCCATTAATGATTAATAAGTAAACCTATTAGTGTCATATTTATTTCAGTCTCCTGAGACAAAGGAATTGTCAAAACATAATTCTGACATTAAATTAGAGCTGCAACTGAAACATCTGCATCTTTTTTAAATTTAGGCTCTGACACAATTTGTGTCAAGAGCCCAATCTAATAGACATTAATGTCATGATAGGAAGGGAGGATTTGATGAAGGGAGAACACCTCCATCCCTTCCTTATCTCTAACATTTTGAGCTTAGTATAAGATAGTATTTCATATTCACTCAAAATTAAATACAATCTTGGAACACATTAATTATATCACTCCTTTTTCCAAAATATTAACCTTGACCTACTAGATAATTTGTCATGGACACAGCCAGATAGAGGAACAGCTAGGGCTAGACAGGGACAACGCTCACTGAACTACACTTTGAGCACTTTATTCAAATCATGTCCATCCTTTCTCTTTGTCTGAGTTTATCAGCATTTCAAACAAGCAACTCATAGTTCGAAAAAGTAATAGGTAACGCCTTATTTTATCGCCTGTTTTAAGCTGGGACTTGGTATTTATATGGTCTTTACTAGGAAACAATGTGGTAACATTGGGTACTTCTTACCACTTATCAAACACTGAACTTTCTGAATTCAAACTCAGAATTCAAATAGTTTGGGGTAGTTCTCTTTTTTTCCTCTGGCAGCCTGGAACTTGATTTCTGCCTCTTGTCACTGACTCTGGTGTGTTCTGTAGTTGGTCCTTGACCTCCTGTATCCTTGGCTCTCCCAGACGGCCTCCCTGATCTTGAACAAAAATCCCATTCCAGGATTTCATGCCCAACCAACCTTGTTTAAATCATGTCAGAAAATGTAATCTCACAAATCTAAATTTCTGACTCTGATGGTTTTCCCTCGGAACCCACGAGCAACTTATCTTTCTGGACCAAATAACCCTCCACATGTTTCCCGTAACCATTTCATATTTCTAATTGTCGTTGTTATTCTAAACAGTTAAAATCGGACAAGTCCCAGTCGGTGCCAAACACAGAGCGTGGATGTTTGTTTCTGTGTTTATTTCCTCTTGTGTATGAAATGTTAGACAGGACCAGGGAAGAATTACTAGGAAAACATAAGAGATGAACATGAAATGGACACACTGACTGTAGCATGTTGTACTGTTCATTCCATTCGTATGCAAGGGCTGAATTCATTGAAAGATACACAGCTAAAATGTGGTTAGAATTACAGTGAACAAAAAAGCTTTTACAATTTTGGACTGCACTGAATTTTGATTCGATTTACAGTGTAATGAAATTTAACTTGGCTCATCTAGAATCTCCGGGCTTCTTTGTACGCTTTATCATTCTGCCAGGTCAGAGAGACAAAGAGAGCAGTGGTTCCCTGTCTCCTTTCATTTGTTCTAATGAGCAATCCAGCCATGGAGAGAATTTAGCGTAAGATCAATGGTGTTCAACTCTAGTCCTGGAGCTTCGCAATGTATGCTGGTTTTGTCCTTGCTTTCTAATCAGGGACTAATTTATTATTGGGTAACCAGGTGTGTGGACTGAGACTCTGGTGCCAGGGAAAAATTCATACCAGCATGGAAAACCCTCTGGGACTGTAGTTGAGCTCCCCTGCATTCCAATAGAATTTAACAGCATTAACTAACATCGTATTTGGTTTATTTCTGTAAAATGTTTCTTTGTATCTTTCTTCAAGGAGGTGGATGTGATCTCAGACTTGATAGGAGACAATGCCAAATCTCTGTCAAAAGAGTGGAACTTTATTCAAGTTTCTGTAAGTTCACACTTTTAGGAAAACAGAAAAGAAGTTGGCCTGTTTCAACATTATGCATATTGTTTATGTTATTGCCAATATGTTAACCATGTTGGAAATAGAAGGTTATGCACATTTTCTTTATTTGCTGTTCAGATAGCCAACTCAACAATATGCCACTCTTTTCTGACAATTGCTTTTCATTTTTATCCATAGGTGAACAATTCTTGCTTGTCTGAAGTTGGAAAAACGCTGAGTGCGTTGGAAGTGGCAGACCGAGCGCTCCTGCATCCAGTGGTCATTATTTGGGTGAGTTGAGTTCACATGGGGATAAGTGTGTGAATAGAGCCTCATATGAATTCACAGTTGCCTTACCAACACTCTCGTTCTGGTACTGGAAATTAGACTCTTCAGTCCTCTATGCTTGGTGCTCTGTGCCCCTTAATGTTCCCTTTGCTTATCGTGAGTTGGCCATGTTGCTTTAAGGATAGACTGTAAGCTTGCGAAGGCCATGGAATGCTCTGATGTTTGGGTATCCCAGTAGCAATCACACACATTCAGAACAAGGTGAGTTAGCAGAGTTAACAGAGAACATTGTGTGTGTGGGTGTCGTGTGTGCTTAGTGGCCGTTTTAGCATGTCTCAATCAGGTTTCCCACACTGTGAATGAACTTCTGTTGGGTGTTTTCTAAAGCACACGTCTGGCCCAGGCAGGCTCTAGTTTCCTCAAGGTACATGTACTACATGGCCAGCCAACCTTTTTCAGCTTGTAAAATGTTCACTTTGCAGTCTACCTCTGGTCCCTCCGACGAAACTATGTTGCTGTTTAGAAACCCTATACCCCCCCTGAGATTGCTTCACTACTTTCACTTACCGCTTGGCTCGGTTCAGATGTCAATATCAACCACAGAGCAACATTAACTCATGACAGCTTGTGTAGAACCCCCCGCGAATTAATCTAATTGGAACCCAAAATAAACATTTACGTTATGAGGGTCCTGTTTACTGTTTGTGATTGTACTTTTTCACCCGGCAACAGCACAACTGCCAAAACAAAGTGAGGGGAAAAAGGTGCAGTGGGCTCGGGGAAGTTGCATTCTGGTTTTTCTCTAAGCGAGTCTTTATGTTTTCAAAACAACTCGGTTTTAATCATTGCAAATGTCATACAGGATAACTCGGTTAAACCGCCCGCCTTGATTTGTGTTGTAAGGCCTTGTTAGGTCTTCAATGAACCTCTGCGCACGCAAGTACTCACACACACACACACAAACAGCTCCTCTCCGGTGATGTGGAGCTAGGTTCCAGGCTGCATTAGGGTGGGAGCAATACTCTCCGCCACACCAGAGTAAACACATCTGTGTCTGAGTTTTCCCCACAGCTCTTACTGTGGACCAGATTCCCTTTTCACAGGTAGATAAACTTAGGACCCCCAACATCCAGCACCTTATTAAAAATAAATTTACTCCCGAAGTCGATTTCATGGCAGCTTAAGGATGTCCCACATTAAACATCAGCATCATGGGAAGGCTTAATTCTAAACAGAGTTAGTGAGGTGGGAGGCTGAATTCCAAACAAGAGTTGGCTCACAGAGCGATCTCAGAATTTCCCGGTCTTAAGCGAGGACGCTAAAATCAACAGTGAGGGATATCTGGGTGGCGTTAGATGGCACATGTTGTTCTTTCTTGAGGGCTTAGTCAAGCGTTTCCCAAACTCGGTTCTCGAGATCTCAAGGGTGCACGTTTTGGTTTTTGCCCTAACACTACACAGCCGATTCAAATTATCAAAAGTTGTTGATTAGTTCATTATATGAATCAGTTGTGTAGTACTAGGGCAAAAAACAAAACGTGCACCCCTTGGGGTCCCGAGGACCGAGTTTGGGAAACCCTGGCTTAGTCAGCAGCTTTAAACAATGACCTAGCAATCAGGGTGGGAGATAATCGAGTTTCACAGACAGAGTGCATGGCATGGCAATCGATTCAATATGTGCCTGGTATTGATCTCGTCTAGACTTAAGCCAAACTGAAGACACACACTCCTTTGCACCTTCTACTGCAGCAAAACAAATCAATAATATCACTTATTTGAATTTAAACAGATGTTGATAGACAAGTGACTTACTTAACTTATTCAAGAAATGCCCCCCCCCCCCCACCCCCCCAAAAAAAATGACGTAAATGTAATGTAAATGTAATTAACACATTTGACATTGACCTTACAATACAGAGCCTGTATATGAAGACATAATTGGAGTGAATTCACCCTGTCGAGCATCAGTCAACAGCCCAATTAGGAAAATATGTTTAGCAGCAGCAGCAGTGGAGACTCACATCATTTCACATCCCATGCATGACACACTAAGTGAATCATCAGTGCTGGTTTATGCTGTCTTTAATGTGGACCCATCTATCTAAATAAACACCATGAGGCCTGCAGTTTTCCACCTGAACCAGAGGGATTACTACCTCCAGAGTCTAATCTGATGTGTGTTTACCCCGAACACTACAACACACTCCTCCAACATCCCTCCCAAACGAGGACCTTAAATAAACATGCTTGTTCAGTCACAGCACGTCTTTCTTACGAGTGTTTGAACAATGTGCTTTAATTGATCCAAAGGTTTAATCATTCTCTAAGTGTCTGTAAGAGATTGTCATTATTGGCAGGAGATGCATGTCTGACTGGGTGTGGCGGGGCTTATTTTGATAGGTGGATTTGAACGTGTCGGAGGACGACTCGTCCGCCAGCGAGGCGATGGGAGGAGAGCCGGCGGCCATGATGGAGATCGCCACAGGAGCCAAGCTCGGAAATATTTTAGTCTATGGCATCCAGCTTCATCACTCAAAGGTATGCCCCCTTGTTTTGTTTTTTAAACCTGGTCTTACGTCCTGCTCAAGTGCATTTAGAGTCCCCCTGGAATGCATGTTTCAAAAAAGCCAAAGAAAACTGAATGAGAACTGTGTAAATCCTTGTTCCAGAGTCTTGTTTCCTCATGCATTTGGACTTGAGGCTAATTGTGTTGTCTGTGTTAGATGTTGGACGTGTGTGTGCTTACGTGTGTGGGTGTGTGTGTGTGTGTGTGTGTGTGTGTGCGTTCTTGTGCTTACGTGTGTGGGTGGTTAGTGGGGGGAGTATAACCTTTTAACCTTTCCATCCAGACATAGATGTTGTGTTTTTAATAAAATAAACATGCAGAGGATAAAGATGTCCTTCAAGTGTGAAAAAGCCATGTTACAATCACACACACATTGGTTAAAGTGTTTACCTACCGCAGACATACCTCAGCTGTGTCTCATGGGAAGGCTCTGTTCTGGATGGGTTTGAGGTTCCCCATTGGCATGTCAAAAGTTCACTGGAGTTGTCAGGTTTGATGTGGTTGACCTGAAATGTGTTTCTGTCAGCATTTACATGATTATATGAATGTGAAACACTCCTGACACAGGATTAGAGATGGCGGGATATGTGTTACTGAAGCGATTGGATTACTGCTGGCTAGTGGCTATGTTGCGGTCACCCACAACAGTAGGTCGCAATAGCTGGAAAGGATATAGAAAAGCCAGATGTTCTCACAATAGAAAAGCCCCCCCCCAAAAAAATGTAATGGTTGTAATCTTGTTGTGCAACAATTAATATACATGCCAGTGAGCTTCGTGTTTGTGATAGATTGAGCAATTTGGACAAATGACAGCTTCAATTTCCTGGCAGCAATAACACATCACAAACCAATGGCAGTACCTCACTGTTCATGGCAGATCGAGGGAGGTTTGAACCATCTCTTTTGATTTTAGCCTTGTCAGCATTAGCTAGGAGGAATTAAACCTGAATAATGGAGTGTAGATGGATTTCCATTTTTTTGAGTGTCGACATTGTCAATGTGTCATCTAATTAAAACGATGTGCTTTGTATTCTTCACGGGGAAGCTTGCAATGCACCTAGTTCACATGTGAGTTTGATTGTGCAATCGGATGTGGGGTCTTTGGTCTGCGATTCCCAGCATGCCAGAGTCTTCCACTGACCTATGGAGATTGATGCTCTTAATTAGTAATTCCTGTTCCAGTTTTATGAGAAAATGCTTATCCTGATCAGATAGTGGAACAGCCGACTAAGACCTTGCATAAATCACTGTGATAGGTTTTCTGTTATAGTGAGGATAATTCTTCCCAGATGGGCTTATTCATACTTGTCAAAAAGGGTTGCCAATACTCCCTTTTTCAGTCCTCCTGGCCTCCAGATATGTACAAATATATCTGTGTTAATGCAAATCCACAACTTAAACTCATTGCTTCTGTGTTATTTCATTTTCATATCCCCCAAATGGCTGGACAATATTTGATGAATTGTAATTTAATACAATATCCCCAAGGCCCTGTTCAATCAGACATTGTAACTCCATGACTGGGAAACCTAACCAATATTGCATGTAGAGTTCCTATACTCTACATGACCTAGTGCAAAGAGCAAACCTTAGGTTACCATTGTGTGAAAATGAAATGAAATGTATCGGCCTATGACTATGTTAACCAAGCACTCACTGACACACATTGACACTGTAATTATAACAAGAATGGAAAGTCAGTGATTGTTGTGTGTTTTTCTCTCCAAATGAAATGTTAAACAGCAATCTTGTTTTGTTTTGGGGATTCTAGAATTTCCATGTTGTTTAGAGATGGAATTCTTTAGCTAGTCATGTAGAGGGATTATTGTTGTAAGATCTCGATAAGGATCAGTAAACCTACTCTGGTAAATACAGTTTCAACTATCATATTGAAAATTATCATTCTTATTGTCGGAGACTTGCCTGATTTCCCCTTTGACATCTGTAAGTGTAGATTTTGTCATATTTAATTTCCTCGTATGCCAAGACATTTGGCCATTCTCTGGGACTGCTGCAATATTCCACTATGCAGAACCAGGGGTGAAATGTCACCCAAGAATCTCTAATCGAATGTGAGGAGCTTTGTTATTTTAAAGAATCTTCACTGACTGGAATGAAACCCTTATCTTACTAATGATATAGATCCCTTATTGCAGCAAGAGGAACTTGCAAGCAAAATTACCTGATGGTGTCTGGTGATAGTGGAGTACATTTTCAGTATTGCTCCATTGTATACTGGTATACTCTGCAACCTGAATGCAATGTAGTATATTTATAAGGACCAATACTGGAGTGGTTTAACTGATATCTTACTGGGAGACAATGTTTTGTTGCATTAGGAGACTCTGTCTTATATATTACATGCAGGGTCTATTCTTGGCCCCTTGCATTTCTACATAGTCTCCCCCCAAACTGAATGTTCTTGTTGTTAACAGCATACTGCTCTTGTTCCTCCCTAAATGTTTTCACTTTTGGTGTTAAATGAATGGTTGTTGTCAACCACAGTAAGTAGGGATGCTTCTGAAGTCTGTACTGGAGAACTGAGAATGTCTGGGATTTGAGTTATATTTATCTACAGTAGAATGGACTGCCACATAAGTACACTTTTTCACATATTAATGGCAACTTTAGTAATATTTTAGCTGTAAAGATTAATAAATGCATGCCATTTAAGTGTATATAAATGATGAATTTCTTCATCCCCAACTCATTGGCCTTCAGAAAATGTATTTTTGGACCCAAAGTTGATCTACTGAAAGGAGCCATGACTGTGGTTTCACGTTATTCAAGGCAACACCCACAGCTGGAACGCAGCGTGGCAGAACCATTCCTATGTTTACCTAAGGTAAAGATTTCTCCCAAGCTGAACAAATGGAGTCATGGACAATGAACTGCCGCCTTTGTGGAAAGATCTGTGATCAAAGTGCCTCTGCAGACCTGTTACGATGGTGTTATTCTACCTGGCCAAAGATGCATACCTGACATGTGTGCCATGATGTGTGAACACTGAACACTCTGACCATTTAAGCCGTTGGCTGAAGTTGTCGGTGGTGAGAGTTGGGAGACGCTCTAGCGCAGTAAGCCGATCTTACGGTGTGAAAACTGTGATCATATCCCCTATCAATGGCTGCCGCGGCGATAGGAAGTGTCACCGGATCCCCCCCTAGCGCAGGGTCCTGGCGACCTGTCACCGCTTGAAAAGAGGGTTGTCACGGTGATATATGGGCGCTCTAATCCCCGCAGTGAGAGCCCTGATGTTTACCCGCCCCGCGTTTCCTTCTCCTCAAAGAGCCCAGACCAGGAATACCTTAAACCTGAGAAGAGATTAGCCTCTGGAAAAGACGGGGAAAAGAAGAGAAAAATAAAGAGAAGAGAAAGAGAAAGCTCTATAGGTCTATTCTCTTACCTGTTTAGGTTCACCGTCCGCATGGCAGGCAGGTGAAACTGTACACCCTTCTCATAGTCTTACCTTGACGTGCACCCTCACCGAGGTCACAGGGGATCATGGGAGAGCAGGGACGACCACCGCCACTGTAATCTCGGCACGCTCCCAATCACTCTCAACAATTATCCTGGGCTGAGATGCCACGTGTATTTGTGTTAACTAAGGTGTGTTACAGACCTTGAGTAGGTCACCCTTCAAGAGTACTTTCATAAGGGCGGCAGGTAGCCTAGTGATTGGAGCGTTGGGCCAGTAACCGAACGGTTGCTAATTTGAATCCCTGATCCGATAAGGTGAAAAATCTGTCGATCTGCCCTTGAGCAAGGCACTTAATTGCTTAATACCCAAATTGCTCCAGGGACGCCGTGAATAATGGCACTCTACGAGGGTGTCTCCGGAGGAGTTGGGATATGCAAAAAACACATTTCCATTTCACACCTCACACTTGTACAGGTTACCTACTTGTACATGCAGTGAAACAGGACAAATCTAAGCACTATTTGACCTTTGTTAGAAAAGGACCCACACTGACACGGTGAGAATGCAAGGAATAAGGAAAACTGTAATTACAACACATTAATAAGTAATTAAAATACATGTGGTTAGTTTGCGCTGTTGATTTGATATCTGTCATGTACCAGGGTTTGGAAAAAGTGTACTGTATAATTTGAGGCACTGCATAGAAAAAGTGCACGGCTGAACGAACCGTAGATAAAATGAATCAAGTGCTTGCAAAAACTCAACCTCAATGTGAAATGATGGGGGGATTTGAAAAGCTGTTTTGCGTTACTCCAATAACATATCCGACAGCGCTGACAGATGGCCCAATCTCCTGTATATCTTCTAATGGTTAGCATCAGATTTATGTTCCAATATGCAGCCGCTCGTTCACACAGTATTTTCCCCTGTCATAAGCCGAATTAGTTCTCTTTGTTTTCTCATAATGATGTCTGTAACTGTTATGGTGGATCCCTGTGGAAACCGAGATAAGAAACCCCCTGGTTGAGTCTCAATTGGCACCCTTTCCCCTATATAGTGCACTACTTTTGAACCAGGGCCCATAGGGCCTTGGGAAGATGTGGACCCAGGCGACGTGCAGGATATCAAGCTTGATCTTTTGTGCCCAGAGTGCGGCAGATGTGTGTCGGTATTGTGTGAAACTCAACCGCAGGAGTTTGGCTAGGGAGGAATTAGACATACCAAACGCACTGTTTACTCAGCTTTGATTTGGTCGATTAAAAAGACCAGCAATGGGTTCTCTCACTCTCAGGGATAGGACTTGACTTAGACTCGGCATTCCAACTACGGGAACTATTAAAAACAAAAGGATATGTTCTTATAGTGGATTAATACATTCCAGGTCTCTCTAAATTAGTTTGTAAACATATAATCAGGCAAAGAATGCCAAAGTGTATTCATATGTGTATTTACTTTACCACTTGCTTTGTGCGCTGTGACCACCCACAGTATTGACCACCCACAGTATTGACCACCCACAGTATTGGCGGGTAGAGTTTCCAAGTCTTGGTGATGTTGTGAGGGACATAGCACTGGAGGGATTACGCTTTTGATTTACAGGCTCCCTTAAGGCTTGTTTGTATAGTGTTCACCTTCCAGCTGTGTGCCTGTGTCTACATTAGGGGAAGACCTCACTGTAATACGGTATTGTGTGTTTTGGGCAGTGGAAAATCCTCACAGTAAACCTTGAATGTAATTACAATGTTAGAACATCATACCTACAGATATCTTTGAATGTGATGATAGAATCCAATTCCAAACGTTTTGATTTTATTTAAATCAGTAATGCGCTGTCTCAAACACCCATTGGTATTTTTAGTGAAGTGTTTTGATATTAATTGCACGGCCCATTGCCTGCCTACTCAGTCTCACACTCATCGTCTGGTAGGCTGCACCACCTGCATATCCCCTCGTTGTTTAGTCTGTGAGATGCTGTTGTTTTGACAGAAGTGTAGAAACACATTGTTGCACCAGTGTTTGTATGCCTGGCTTATGGGAGATATGTCTGCGATTAACATTCTACCTCCTTGTTTGGAGTGGAAGTGAGGACGCTAAGCCGTGACCAGGATGTACTGGGTTCAAGTACAGGGTGTGTCATGCCTGGGGTGTCAGTGAAATACCAGTACTTGTATTTGACCTGAGATGTCCTACGATACAGACCGTGTCATGTTTATCTGTAATGTGGGGACTTTCTACTATGATAACCAAATGAGGCGTGTGTGTGTGTATATCTGTCTGTCTGTCTGTCATGTGGGTGGAGTTTGGTATGTCCCAGTGCATACATCCTCAGTGCATACATGTCTTCATGCCTCTATAACTGAAGAGTCATTGTTCTAGTTACTGTTAGAGGTATGTCTGTCGGTGGGTCAAATTCAAACAAAGTCATCACTCACTAGAGCTTGTTGAAATAGCACAGCATTCATTCTGAAAAGACCCTATGGAAACACAAGCTTCCTTTATTTTCATTGCTGAAATGCTCTGTGTCCCACTTTGACTGGGTTTGTTGTTTGGTTAGCCAAAGGGAAGTCTATACATACGGTACTTGTCAGGATGCTGTGAGCGGTTTGTGCAACAACAATTGTCTTGTCAATGGGGTCTAAGAAGCAGGTATGTATCAATACAAGTGCGGTTTTCCCTGGCTGGAAAGTCTGAGTTCCACACAAAAGTGGAGGAGGATAAACATGGAAACACTCATGCATTCTCATACAATACGTGTCCTTTTCAAATGAAGTGCGGCAGAATGGGAGGGACAAGGTCATCCCAAATACAGATATTCTGGCACCTTGCCACGTTCAACGCCTCAATTGTTGTGTTGGGTCCTCCTAACTTAGCATGGCCCAAGCAGTAGCCTTGTTGGCCGTACTTTGGATGAAATTACCCCAAATCTTGGGTGTTAGGTTTGGGCTCATATCATGTCTCTGAACCGGACATTAACCAGACCTGCTATCCCCCTCTGTCTGTTTAGCCCCTAGCTACCGCCTTCCCCTAGAATGAGAGGCGAGGGGAGGGGGGGGGGTGGGTTGTCAATACCCACCAAAGGACATGCTGTCAGAAGGCCGAAACACAATCCCTTTAAACCAAAGGGAATAGGTGTTTTTTTCCCAATCCTATTGTACCAATGGGACTCACCTCATAGGTCATTTGGGGAGAGCTTCTTATACAACTTTTTCTTATTTTAGCCTACTATTTTAGATGATAATAAGCAAGAAGCTAATTTTCAGCATTGTTTTAGCAAGGCGGATCTGCTCATGGAAGAGTTTGAAACTGCTGGTTAGCTGTGATGCTAGTCATGATACTCTCCTCGTGGCTAACAGGACAACAAGCATAGACAAAAATGACAATACGTCCCAAATATTTGTCATACAGAATGTCTCAATAGGCCATTTGGATGATTTCTCTGCTGGGTAGTGTGATTCTAACAGCTCTTTCCAGTGCACTTGGCCCTGCGCTACTGAAAGCTTTTCCATGAGCTGTTTTTACTGAGGACTCCAGCTCCACTGGCACACCATGAAGGGAACAGAAGTGGGAGCCCTTGGTAGCTAGTCAGGGCTTGAGATCTCAAAATGACAGAGGCGTGCAAATTGTCACTGTTAAAACTCCTAATTGCTAAAACCCAAAGCTTCAAAAAGCCCCTTCATGTGTGGCGGTGGACTGCTATTCACGGCTCTGCTTCAATGATGGAAAGGTTGATCGCATCTGTGGCATTTAAAAGTAAAGTTAGCTAGTACCCAAAGGATTGCTTATTGTGTGGTCTGCTGATGTTTTCTCCTCTTTCAAAGACGTGTAGTCTTACGCCTGTCAAAATCCTCCTCTTAAACAGTATGCAAAAATAGACTCTGTAATGATTTGAAGTTCCATTCTGTAAACGTGTGGTTTCAGTTTGGAATAACAAGGCTAGTGTGTGTGTGTGTGTGTGTGTGTGTGTGTGTGTGTGTGTGTGTGTGTGTGTGTGTGTGTGTGTGTGTGTGTGTGTGTGTGTGTGTGTGTGTGTGTGTGTGAGAGAGCATTTGTGTTTATCCCATATGTCACTAACTTTTGATACCTTTAGTTACCTATTCTAATTTCATTTGTCAATGCACTTTTAAATAAACACATCCATGTAGAAATGTAATGTATTAGGTACTAAACTATTAGATGTGGATGATTGATGTAGAGGAGTAACTTTTATGAGTATAATGTATGCTCTTGGATTACATATGGCATATATAACACTTTTCCCACTAATATGTACAAATGATGGACTTGTCAGGGAGATTTTATATATGAAAGTCCATGGCAGATTGTCACTATAAAGTCAAAAGTGAGGTTACATCATGTCTAATATTGGTGAAATATATTATCAAAGTGCTCTGTGGTTTTAGTCTAATGCTGCATTTGTCAAGCTCGTTTGGGTTCTAGGGCTATTATATTGTTTATGAAATCTTTGCTTGATAAATTAAATGTTAAAGAATTGACCAACCGTTGTTGTGAGAGCACCAGGTCTCAGATACATGTGTAGGGACTTTTTTCATTGTAGCCCACAACACAGGTGGGTACTATACCTAGTGTGTATACGTATTCATTGGTACACATATTTAGAGCAGGCATTTGACAAGCATCGATTACAATACAATCATTACATTTATGCTGTTTCAGCCAATCAGCATCCAGAATCCAAACTACCCGTTTTATAATACTTCTACTCCAAGTCAGGTGTCTTTCTATTCCACATGTCTCAGCACTCCTCTACGTCTCAGAGATACTGTAGGCCTATTTGTGTGTGGTGTTGCACCCCAACCAACTGTTTTCCCCATCCATATTAAACCTCTGGAAGACATGGTGAGACTGAGAGCCAATGGAAAACCACCTCGGCCATGGAGGACATGTTATTGGGCCTGACTAGACTAGATGGTGCTGGAGACATGGAGAAATGAAAATCCCCCTCGTTTCAGATTCCCTCTCTCTCAGCAAGTGAATCAAATCAAATCGTCACATGCTTCATAAACAACAGGTGTAGACTGATAGTGAAATGCTTACGGGCCCTTCTGAATATAAATAATACACAGTGAATAACAATAACGATAAAAAATAACATGGCTATATACAGGAAGTAGAAAATAACATGGCTATATACAGGGAATAGAAAATGACATGGCTATATACAGGGAATAGAAAATGACATGGCTATATACAGGGAGTACGTGTTGTGTGTCTGTGTGTGTGTCTTGAGTGCATGTGCTCGTAACAATGGGCCAGATAGGGCCTCATTAGTGAGAGGGGTTTATGCATCCTGGAGCGCCAGCAGTAGAAAGAAGAGAGGAGGGGAGCACTGAACAGACAGAGACTCTGCCAATGACAGAACAGTTTAGTGGGTGAGCTAGGGTCAGGAGAGGTACCCGCCATGTCTGTCAAGCCCATCCAGAGTAACTTGAGTGAGCTGCCATTATTTATGCCTCGGTTTCCTCTTTCTGTCATCGGATAGGCCTACATTTCAATCAGAAACCAGTTAGACAGTGCGTTCAGAAAGTATTCAGACCCCTTCACTTTTCCCACATTTTGTTACATTACAGCCTTATCCTAAAATGGATTAAATTGTATTTTTTTCTCATCAACCTAAACACAATACCCCATAATGATAAAGCAAAAACAGGTTTTTAGATTTTTTTTGCAAATGTATTACAAATAAAAATCGGAAATATCACATTTACATAAGTATTAGACCCTTTACTCAGTACTTTGTTGAAGCACCTTTGGCAGCGATTACAGCCTCCAGTCTTCTTGGGTATGACGCTACAAGCTTGGCACACCTGTATTTGGGGAGTGTCTCCCATTCTTCGCTGCAGATCCTCTCAAGCTCTGTCAGGTTAGATGGGGAGCATCGCTGCACAGCTATTTTTAGGTCTCTCCAGAGATGTTAGATCGGGTTCAAGTCCGGGCTCTGGCTGGGCCACTCAAGGACATTCAGAGACTTGTCCTGAAGCCGCTCCTGCGTTATCTTGGCTGTGTGCTTACGGTCGTTGTCCTGTTGAAAGGTGAACCTTCCCCCCAGTCTGAGGTCCTGAGTGCTCTGGAGCAGGTTTTCATCAAGGATCTCTCTGTACTTTGCTCTGTTCATTTTTCCCTCGATCCTGACTAGTCTCCCAGTCCCTGCCGCTGAAAAACATCCCCACAGCATGATGCTGCCACCAACATGCTTCACCGTAGGGATGGTATTGGCCAGGTGATGAGCGGTGCCTGGTTTCCTCCAGATGTGACGAGTGGCATTCAGGCCATAGAGTTCAATCTTGGTTTCATCGGACCAGAGAATCTTGTTTCTTATGGTATGAGAGTCCTTTAGGGAACCTTTTGGTAAACTCCAAGTGGGCTGTCATGGGCCTTTTTACTGAGGAGTGGCTTCCGTCTGGCCACTCTATCATAAAGGCCTGATTTGGTGGAGTGCTGCAGAGATGGTTGTCCTTCTGGAAGGTTCTCCCATCTCCACAGAGGAACTCTGGAGCTCTGTCAGAGTGACCATCGGGTTCTTGGTCACCTCCCTGACCAAGGCCCTTCTCCCCCGATTGCTCAGTTTGGCTAGGCGGCCAGCTCTAGGAAGAGTCTTGGTGGTTCCACACTTCTTCCATTTAAGAATGATGGAGGCCACTGTGTTCTTGGGGACCTTCAATGCTGCAGAAATGTTTTGGTACCCTTCCCCAGATCTGTACCTCGACACAATCCTGTCCCGGAGCTCTACGGACAATTCCTTCGACCTCATGGCTTGGTTTTTGCTCTGACATGCATTGTCAACTGTGGGACCTTTATATAGACAGGTGTGTGCTTTTCCAAATCATGTCCAGTCAATTGAATTTACCACAGGTGGACTCCAATCAAATTGTAAAAACATCTCAAGGATGATCAATGGAAACAGGATGCTCTAGAGCTTAATTTCGAGTCTCATAGCAAAGGGTTTGAATACTTATGTAAATAAGGTATTTCTGTTTTTTAATAAGATATTTCTAAAAACCTGTTTTCACTTTGTCATTATGGGTTACTGTGTGTAGATTAATGAGGGAAAAAAATAATTTAATCAATTTTAGAATAAGGCTGTAATGTAACAAAATGTGGAAAAAGTGAAGGTGTCTAAATACTTTCCGAATGCACTGTATATGTATGAGGGTTTACAGACCGATATTTGTCTATCAAATTATTCTATTCATTGTTTTGTTGGTTTTCTCCCACAGTAGTAGGCGACAGCGGCAACAGCCAGCGACAGTTGTGTCCACTCAAAGCTGTAGTGACTTCAAAGGGACTCAATTATTGCTCATGTACCAGAGAGCGACTAGTTGATTTAATAATGCGTTGTTATGAAGTATGATTCATATTTCAAAGGCATGTATTTCCCGAGTGGAAATATTTCAACGCAAAGGCTTAGACGGGGCTTATACCTTTGATCCTCCTTGGTGATCTCCAGTTGCTTTCTCTTGATTCCTCTCTTTTTTCAGTTTCCAGCAGGCAGACTTGTCATGTTGCGCTCATAACCAAACAGACCTCGTTAAGGGGAGTGATCATTAGCTTGGTGGTTAGATGGGCTGAGATTGTAGCTGTCTCAAATGACCCACAACATGGCACTATACTCTTAAAGTTTTCCCAGACTTTCCCTTAGACGATGCACTTGAGTGGTAAATAATGGACTAATGAACAGGTTCATAACATTTATCATCCTCATAGTCCACTAATGCCTCAACACATGGAACATTCTGGAATTGATTGCCATTGCCTTTTTAAGAAGTTATTTTTCTGAATTAGATTGAAGACAGTTTGAGATAGAAAACCAAAAGAATGCATTGGTGATTACTTATGGTGCAAAATAATTGCAATTAGATTTCCTAGAATGCTTTGATTTCTCGCAAAGCTTTGGCTCCCAATCTCTGACAAACCAACGTGTATTTCTGTAATGGAGGAATATCCAGTCAACGTTGGGGTAAATGAGTGCATTTGCTGCCATATTCAGTTGACTGCTCACAGATGTATTGGCTCCCATCCTCATTGCCCAACCTGGTCTCCGAGCATTTTGTATTATTCTGTATGTAAATCCGGGACACTCGATTTAGTATGAAACGCTATTTTTCATATGGTGTGTATTAATTGGTGGATGTCCATCACCCATTGTATGGTATGTTACAAATTACAATTCGTATTATATATAAAGAATTTGCTAAACGCATAATATGTTATGAATTTGTAAAACGTACAATATGTTACGAATTCTAACAAGGTGGCTACTGTAGCTAGCTGGCTAACATTAGCTAGGCTAGGAGTTAGGTTTAAGTTTAGGAGTTAGGTTAAAGGGTTAAGGTTAGGGTTAGGGGAAGAATTAGCTAAAATGGTTAGGGTTAGGGAAGGTTTAGCTAACATGCTAATTAGTTGCAAAGTAGCTAAAAAGTAGTAAATCATTGAAAGGTTTCTAATTAGCTAAAATTGTCCGTGATGAGATTCGAAATGGCAACCTTTGGGTTGCTAGACGTTAGCATTATACCTCCACCCATCCGCCCTGACCAACCACCCTACTTTAGTTTTTGCCTTAAGTAACCATCTGTCTTATGTAACCATACCAAACATAATATATCTTACTTATTTGAGTTTCACAGAATTACGTTTACTATGTAACATCTAGTCTATGAGACCAGGCTGCATTGCCAAGTACGAGTAATTAAAGGGATGCATGAGTTCATCAGACTCTGGGGAAGTAGATAAAGTGCTTAATTGCCAAAATCCCGAAGTATCCCTTTAAGTAAAATAACAATGACTTTGGTACATCTTAAAGAAAAACAGGAGAGACTATTTTTTTTAAATTCCCTGTGCTTTTAAAATCAGGGCCAAATGTAAATAGAAAAACATAATAGGCAAACACAGGAAAAGCTGAAATGAAATACTCCTGGAGCCTGCTCAAAGCTATCATATTTTGACTCCATTATGACTTTGTGTTGCTGTAATCAATAGATGATTGCTGATCCGTCTAGCAGCAGTTGTAGCCTCGGATCCCCTCTTGGTGTGGAAAATGCTTGTCATCTGACTCCCCAACACTGGTTCTGATTAGGGAGTTGCTCCAGGAGTTCTGGATCCTAGTGCTCAGTCACATTAACCACGGTCAGGCCTGATTCCATGGTTGCTGCTCTGAGCGCTCTCACACCTCACCACGTACATTCCACTGCGCCCCTACACATCTTTTAGGTCTGGTCACTGATAACGTTTCATCTGAATAATACCCAGGAGGGGCTGAATTATAAAGGTTTCTATTACAATTTTACACAATGAAATCAAACAACAATCCAATTACAAGTCATTCCACTGGGAGATGAGTGCAGACACCAACTCCTTGTGACTCTGAGGCTGTCCTAATATGGACACCGTTGCAATAGATTAAGCACTATAGGTACACAAACGAGTAGTCACTCTAACAATCATTCAAATCAATTCAGAGAACGTAAGTCTTTAATGAAATCTCATTTCATCACAGTTTCCAATGCTTCGTGACTAGGCTGATATTCAAACTCATGAGGTCCAATGTGAAATTGACCAGGCTGAGTATAGAGTAGAGTACATGTCAAGAGATCCCCTCAGATCACAGATCAGTGGTGGAACAGGACAGCAGCACCATAGTTCTCTAAACACTGCTGGGTCTGAAAGACAGAAACCAGCCTTATCCCAATGCTGAGGCCTCATCGAGCAACTATTAACCCAAACCGGGAGTCACTTACTGATGTCAGGAATGGAGAAGGGAGTGAAAAACCATTACAAAAGGCATTTGCAGGCAGCCTGGAAAAAACACACTGCACAGAGGAATCATGAAAGCAAACGACCACAACTGTAGAGAGTCTGCCTTTAAAAGCAGTGGGACCCTAGCCTGTTAGATCAGACAGACACAAACATTATGTCTGTAGTTGAACGTGTGGTTTGCTGCAGATCTGTCCAGTATCATGCACTGTAAACTGTAAAGAATGCCCTCGCTCGGGCTTACGAGTGCAACGGGACCTGTAATTCAGAAACACACATTAGAAAAAATCATATAGAGGTTTAATTTTGAAGTTCTCCCTTTTCAAATTGCTTCCGTCTGTTGATTGAACTCGCTATCAAATAACATGTGGGCAACGATAATTTCCCCACCCACCCTGCGAATGGGAATTCTTAACAAAATTTGATTTAGGAGAATTTATGATGTTTTCACTCAATGTTTGTTTGGCCGATTTATGGACATGCATTTTTACATTACATTTTAGTCATTTAGCAGACGCTCTTATCCAGAGCGACTTACAGTTAGTGAGTGCATACATTTTGCATACTGCCCCCCCCGTGGGAATCGAACCCACAACCCTGGCGTTGCAAGCGCCATGCTCTACCAACTGAGCTACAGGAGGAATACTATACTCAGCCTGGTCAATTTCACATTGGACCTCATGAGTTTGAACATGCGGTAGGCATTACGACACCGGAGAACGTGAGAAGGGCTGCTTTTCCAGGGAGGAATCCTCCTAAGAGACAATGGACTCGACATGGGAGGTTCTGTGTAAGACACGGTTTCTGTCGATCACAAGGCTTCTGGTGTGATCCCAGCAGGTTGTGTGTGTCTGAATATCGATGGGAATACTTGGTGGATTGTACTGTTTCTGTCCGTTCTTAAGGAGCTCAAAGGGCTGTGTATTGTATTTGAACAGTCAAACATGTGTGAAGCAGATTCTCCCCACTGTGATTGGTTGGATGGATCAGGATATGCACCAGCACAGCATGTCTGTCTGTGGATCAGATTATGCAGACGATCCAAACACCATCTCTCTGTGGGTCTGTATGCACTGAGGATCCTAACAGTGCCTCTCTTTATGTATGTGCATGCTGCAGGAGGCTACACTTTGGGGGCGGTCAGTGGAGAGGGTGGCCCAGATGTCATGTGCTCTGATCCGGGACAGAAGCCCCGCCCTGACAGGACAGCTGCTCCAGGCGTGAGCCAACCCGGGAAGAGCAGACCACTTCATCCAGCCTCGCCTCGGACCACCCTTATCACTACCCACCTACGGCTTGGCCACAAGGTGTGTTTGAGAAACACTCCAAGCCTTCAAACTCTGTGTATGGTGTGAACTGCACTAGAAAAAGGAACAGTGTGATGGAGAGGGAAGAGTTTAACATGAGACGGGTGTATATGGAGACAGTTTGCTTTGCAAGTGTGTGAGACTGTCTATAGTCCTACGGTCTGAGACTTCAAACAGTACTGTGTTTCATTCACATGAAGAAACACTACAGTTTACTATAGAATACTGCAGTACTTACTATATAATTCTGTAGTAAACTATAGTATAATATACTACACACTGTAGTATCCCTCGATCATGTGTAGTACTTACTATAGAATGTTGTAGAATACTAGAGTAAATACTACAGTAATGTCCGCAAAAACACTACAGTCCGCAAAAACACTACGCTTTTTTAACTATAGTAAATACTACAGTATTTACATTTGCATATACTGTGCCCATTACCCTCCCCATTTCCCAATTTCTGCCACCCATAATTGTGTTCCCTACAGGTTATAGAAAAGAGCAGAAGCTCTGAATTATCCAATCAGACCTCAGTCCTACCTACCTACAGGTTATGGAAAATTAGCTCTTTTAGTATTTCTCCAATAGGTTTCCTGAAGGAGAAAGCCTCCACTTCTATGTCAAAGATAATAAAACAAAAACACTATAGTAAATACTACACTAATGTCCGCAAAACACTACAGTAAATACTACAGTATACTACAGTCTGCAAAAACACTACAGTAAATACTACAGTATACTACAATCTTCAAAAGCGCTACATTAATTACATTTACATTTACATTTTAGTCATTTAGCAGACGCTGTTATCCAGAGCGACTTACAGGAGCAATTAGGGTTAAGTGCCTTGCTTAAGGGCACATCGACAGATTTTTCACCTAGTCGGCTCGGGGATTAGAACCAGCGACCTTTCAGTTACTGGCACAACGCTCTTACCCACTAAGCTACCTGCCGCCCCTGATACTATAGTTAACTGTAAATAATACAGATTACTACAGTATACTACACTCAACACTACAGTAAAGTCCGCAAAAACACTACACTTAATACTATAGTATTTATACCATAGTATACTATTTTTTTTAAAATTATATGGGATGGTCTCTAGATCACTGGATAAAGGTGCTGCTGAATGGAAGAGAGGAGTTGACATCTACTGTATACATGTGTGATTTTGTACTGCCGTGTTTGAGTGGAGGTATAAAATGAGTGCCACATTTAAATGTTATTAAAAGATTGCTTTCAATAAAATGACTTTTCTTTTCATTTTAGCCATCACATAAATTATTTGTTTTGATTATGCTATGACCGCAACATTGGGGGTTCGCAGACCACCTCGGACATCTCACTCTCCCTTTGGTTTCAGTGCTGTATCGACCATTTTGTAGAGAATCTCCCTATGGCATTATAATGACACAATCCCTATGGTTGCATATTCCATTCAAATGGATACAGTAGCACAGACCTTACATCAGTGTTTCTGGTAAATATACAGAACATGATAGGGACAATGTAATTGCTTTGTCTGAGACCCCACACATCAGTTGAGCCCATAATGAAGCAGCTTAGTCCTATTGAAGCTCCTGCTTCCTCACAGTAACTCCCTGGAGCTGTATGGACTAATCATACATAGTAAGATTGGGCCCAAGGCAATAGTCTATCATCCTACTGTAAGTCTTTAAGTGAGGCATAGTTCAAAGGTACACAGAATCCAGGGTATTAGTGTAACCTTGTTTATCCCTCCTCTCAGTCAGCCTTCACTCACACCTGTGTGCGTGTGAGAACGTGTAGGCTACACGTTGGCTACAGTATGTGTGTGTGCTTGTGAGAACGTGTGTGTGTGTGTATGTTGTAAGTGTGCTTGTGAGAACGTGTGTGTTTGTGAAAGAGAGAGCGTCCCAGAGAGAGAACAAGGATTCCCTCAGCTTAATGTTTTTCTCACAGGAGTGGAAGAAAGCCTCAACATCAAAGGGCTTTTTACTCTTGATCCCAGCACATTCCACAGCACACCGTACCGAGGTGGAGAGCGATTGGTTTTGTTGTTGCTTTGTATGTGCCATTTACACTTCCATGGCGGATCTGATTTACATCCTCCATAATTGAGTGGAATTCCGACTGTTGAAGGAAGCTGCCTCGGGGAACATCAGGATCACTCCACTCTGCATGCTTCTATAAACCTTGCTTCAGTTTTCAGAGGGAAGGTTTTATCATAATATGATGCTGTTTGTGTTAAAACATTTTCTGCATGTGATTTGCTCATCTTTCAGTTCATTAGTTGATTGTCTGAGGACTAGACAATGATCAGAAAAGTTAGTGTACTCAGTAACATTATTGTTAATCTCTGAGGATATAGAGACACCTGGTGGATAATCATGGTACAGCATGAGCTCTTTAGAGTTGTAGTTTGTTCATTCTCCACAAGGGACTCTCAATGAGCTCACTTCCATTAGGGTATTTGCTGTAGCACAGCGTTTCCCAACCCTGGTCCTCGAATACCCCCAACCAGGGGTGTAACTTTCACTGGGGGATGGGGGGATATTTCCCCCCCCACATTCTGAAATTGCAATTTTGTCCCTCCCAGTTGTATCATTTGAATGTGATACAAAACGAGGCAACTGTGTGCTTTAGGACCATGCAGATGCCTCCGAGCGGTCGGGTAGGCTGTTTGGAGTGCCCCCAACAGTACACACACATTTTCATTGTAGCCCTGGACAAACACAGCTCTTTCAACTCATTGAGGGCTTGATGATTAGTTGACAAGTTGAATCAGGTGTGTTTGTCCAGGGTTACCATAAAAATGTGTACTGTTGGGTACTGGAGGACCAGGGTTGGGAAACACTGCTGGAGCACACCTGACACTGCTGTAGTACATTTAGCTTTAAACAGTTGTACAGGCAATAAACATGTTTTTATTTTGTAAAAGAAGTGTGATCACTGATCTTTATCTCTAATTAGTTAACAAAATATATATGGTTATTTGGTAATCAGTGTTTCTGATCTAGACACCTTGGCTTACCCTCTCCCTCCTTTAGCCTCATGGTTCCAGTCTCATAGTCTACCAGACTGCATCTGGCTGAAATCACAGTCATAGTCATTTGTTATGTCTGAGCAGACCTAGTGTTAAAACTAGGCAGATATGGAGACCACGGCCACCACATCACAGAGATAGGAAGGTTTTTCACTGTTATTCACTGTTTCACAGAGCTGAATAGGAGAACTAACACAGCTCCCACTAAATGGGGGTCTGTAGGTCTGCCAGACCCAGACAGCCAGTCATCACCCTCACCAGCCAACCACAGGTTTGATTATGGCCTTGGTGCTTCCCTGGAGCCCCCGAGGGGTGCGCGCGCATGTGTGTGCGTGCGTGCATGCGCATGTGCATGTGAGAAAGAGTGTGTGTGTGTGTGTGAGTTTGCGTGTGTATGAGTGCTTGCGTGTGTGCGTGCTAGTGTTTCCTCTAAACTTGGATCAATGCTTGGATCAGTAAGTTTAGGAACTCTGGGCCAGAGGGTCCCTTAGAACACAAAGCAGCAGAGAATACACCCACATACCACAAGAAAACCGTTCTTCCTGGATACTGAAAAACAAATATATCAAGGGTCAAAAGAGCAGTCAAAGTGTAGAGGATACCGTATACAGACGGGATGCACAGATCAGGGTGTGTAGGAGATATGGTGCCAAGTACAACAGTGTTATTTACAGTCAGGAGGTGAGGTATTTAGTGAGCTGAACCCAGGTCAGTTCTGTTGAGTGCCACTTATGATGTCATTCAACATCTACAGTGCCTTGCAAAGTTATTCATCCCCCTTGGTGTTTTTCCTATTTTGTTGCATTACAACCTGTAATTTAAATTGATTTTAATTTGGATTTCATGTAATGGACATACACAAAATAGTCCAAATTGGTGAAGTGAAATGAAAAAAATAACTTGTTTCAAAGAACTATAGAAAAAATAAATAACGGAAAAGTGATGCGTGCATATGTATTCACCCCCTTTGCTATGAAGACCCGAAATAAGATCTGGTGCAACCAATTACCTTCAGAAGTCACATAATTAGTTAAATAAAGTCCACCTTTGTGCAATCTAAGTGTCACATGATCTGTCACATGATCTCAGTATATATACACCTGCTCTGAAAGGCCCCAGAGTCTGCAACACCACTAAGCAAGGGGCACCACCAAGGAAGTGGCAACATGAAGACCAAGGAGCTCTCCAAACAGGTCAGGGACAAAGTTGTGGAGAAGGACAGATCAGGGTTGGGTTATAAAAATATACCCAAAACTTTGAACTTCCCACAGAGCACCATTAAATCCATTATTAAAAAATGGAAAGAATATGGCACCACAACAAACCTGCAAAGAAAGGGCCACCCACCAAAATGCATGGACCAGGCAAGGAGGGCATTAATCAGAGAGGCAACAAAGAGACCAAAGACAACCCTGAAGGAGCTGCAAAGCTCCACAGCAGAGATTAGAGTATCTGTCCATAGGACCACTTTAAGCCGTACACTCCACAGAGCTGGGCTTTACGGAAGAGTGGCCAGAAATAAGCAAACACATTTGGTGTTCGCCAAAAGGCATGTGGGAGACTCCCCAAACATATGGACGGAGGTACTCTGGTCAGATGAGACTAAAATTGAGCTTTTTGGCCATCAAGGAAAACACTATGTCTGGCGCAAACCCAACACCTCTCATCACCCCGAGAACACCATCCCCACAGTGAAGCATGGTGGTGGCAGCATCATGCTGTAGAGATGTTTTTCATCGGCAGGGACTGGGAAACTGGTCAGAATTGAAGGAATGATGGATGTGCTAAATACAGGGAAATTCTTGAGGGAAACCTGTTTCAGTCTTCCAGAGATTTGAGACTGGGACAGAGGTTCACCTTCCAGCAGGACAATGACCCTAAGCATACTGCTAAAGCAACACTCGATTGGTTTAAGGGGAAACATTTAAATGTCTTGGAATGGCCTAGTCAAAGCCCATACTTCAATCCAATTGAGAATATGTGGTATGACTTAAAGATTGCTGTACACCAGTAGAACACATCCAACTTGAAGGAGCTGGAGCAGTTTTGCCTTGAAGAATGGGCAAAAATCCCAGTGGCTTGATGTGCCAAGCTTATAGAGACATACCCCAAGAGAGTTGCAGCTGGAATTGCTGCAAAAGGTGGCTCTACAAAGTATTGAGTTTGGAGGGGTGAATAGTTATGCACGCTCAAGTTTTAAAAAATGTTGTCTTATTTCTTGTTTGTTTCACAACAACAAATATTTTGCATCTTCAAAGTGGTAGGCATGTTGTGTAAATCAAATGATACAAACCCCCCCAAAATACATTTTAATTCCAGGTTGTAAGGCAACAAAATAGGAAAAATGCCAAGGGGGGTGAATACTTTCGCAAGCCACTGTAGATCCTCACTAAAGCTATTATGAGAGGCACAAAACATAGCTGCAGGAAGTAGGGGTGCTGAGAGTGCTGAAAAATCAGAATAAAATATATATATTAATAAAATATACTAGTTCTGTATTAGCAAACCAATATAACCATTGGTAGCACGGTATAGTCAACAAGGATTTTGCTACGGCTGGCCATGCTTTCCACCTGGCTACCTCTACCCCGGCCACCAGCTCTGCACACTCCGCTGCAACTTGCCCACTTCTCCTTCACATAAATTCAGACAACTGATGTTCTGAAAGAGCTACAAAATCTGGACCCCTACAAATCATCTGGGCTAGACAATCTGGACCCTTTCTTTCTAAAAATAGCCGCCGAAATTGTCGCGGTCATCCCCCTCTTCAAAGGGGGTGACACTCTAGATCCAAACTGTTACAGACCTATATCCATCCTGCCCTGCCTTTCCAAAGTTTTTGAAAGCCAAGTTAACAAACAGATCACCGACCATTTCGAATCCCACCGTACCTTCTCCGCTATGCAATCTGGTTTCCGAGCTGGTCATGGGTGCACCTCAGCCACGCTCAAGGTTCTAAACGATATTATAACCGCAATCGATAATAGACAGTACTGTGCAGCCGTCTTCATCGACCTGGCCAAGGCTTTCGACTCTGTCAACCACCGCATTCTTATTGGCAGACTAAATAGCCTTGGTTTCTCAAATGACTGCCTCGCCTGGTTCACCAACTACTTCTCAGATAGAGTTCAATGTGTCAAATCGGAGGGCCTGTTGTCTGGACCTATGGCAGTCTCTATGGGGGTGCCACAGGGTTCAAATCTTGGGCCGACTCTTTTCTCAGTGTATATCAATAATGTCGCTCTTGCAGCTGGTGACTCTCAGATCCACCTCTATGCAGACGACACCATTTTGTATACATTTGGCCCTTCATTGGACACTGTGTTAACAAACCTCCAAATGAGCTTCAATGCCATACAACACTCCTTCAGTAGCCTCCAACTGCTCTTAAACACTAGTAAAACTAAATGCATGCTCTTCAATCGAACGCTGCTGGCACCCGCCCACCCGACTAGAATCACTACTCTCGACGGGTCTGACCTAGAGTATGTGGACAACTACAAATACCTAGGTGTCTGGTTAGACTGTAAACTCTCCTTCCAGACTCACATTAAGCATCTCCAATCCAAAGTGAAATCTAGAATCAGCTTCCTATTTCGCAACAAAGCCTCCTTCACTCATGCTGCCAAACATGCCCTCGTAAAACTGACTATCCTACCTATCCTTGACTTCAGCGATGTCATTTACAAAATAGCCTCCAACACTCTACTCAGCAAATTGGATGTAGTCTATCACAGTGCCATCCGTTTTGTCACCAAAGCCTCATATACTACCCACCACTGTGACCTGTACGCTCTTGTTGGCTGGTCCTCACTACATATTCGTCGCCAAACCCACTGGCTCCAGGCCATCTATAAATCACTGCTAGGCAAATCTCCGCCTTATCTTAGCTCATTGGTCACCATAGCAACATCCACCCGTAGTATGCGCTCCAGCAGGTATATCTCACTGGTCATCCCCAAAGCCAACACCTCCTTTGGCCGCCATTCCGTCAAGTTCTCTGCTGCCAATGACTGGAACGAACTGCAAAAATCTCTGAAGCTGGAGACTCTTATCTCCCTCACTAACTTTAAGCATCAGTTGTCAGAGCACCTTACCGATCACTGCACCTGTACACAGCCCTTCTGAAATTAGCCCACTCAACTACCTCATCCCCATATTGTTATTTATTTAGCTCATTTGCACCCCAGTATCTCTATTTGCACATCATCTCTTGCACATCTATCATTCCAGTGTTAATACTAATTGTAATTATTTTGCACTATGGCCTATTTATTGCCTTACCTCCATAACTTGCTACATTTGCACACACTGTATATATATTTTCTGTGGTATTTCTGACTTTATGTTTTGTTTTACCCCATATGTAACTCTGTGTTGTTGTTTTTATCGCACTGCTTTGCTTTATCTTGGCCAGGTCGCAGTTGTAAATGAGAACTTGTTCTCAACTGGCTTACCTGGTTAAATAAAGGTGAAATAAATAAATACAATAAAAAATAGTCCTCCTATAGCTCAGTTGGTAGAGCATGGCGCTTGCAACGCCAGGGTTGTGGGTTCGATTCCCACGGGGGGCCAGTATGAGAAATGTATGCGCTCACTAACTGTAAGTCGCTCTGGATAAGAGTGTCTGCTAAATGACTAACATGTAAATGTAAATGTAAAAAGACACACAAAATTCAGTAGGGTCAGCATTATTGCATACATCAATACTGCCATCTAGTGGAGTGAAGGGTGTTAATTATAATTGAGGTGATTGAGGTAGTTTATCCAAACTGGTTATAATTACAGCAATCACCAGCACTTGGGCCAACCAATGCAAACAGTATCTATCATCATTCAGTACCTCTGCATGGTTGTTGTCTCAGGGTTGGTTATATACACACAATGACCACAGTTATGGGATCAACTATATTGCTCTATGGGGGGTGTATGAAAGACTGACATGGAGGGTTACATTTTCCAGTATACAACACATTTATCAAAATCAACCAGATAAATGAGAAAATGATTGAGGTGAGATTAAAGTGAAATGAGTGTGGGGAATGAGTATAAACTGAGTGCTGATGATGTAAATGGTTAACACAAAGAGCAGACAGAGTAACACAACTTATAGTGGGTATAAGGATCCAGTTTAGTCTTATGCTCATTTGAACTTATAGTGGGTATAAGGATCCAGTTTAGTCTTATGCTCATTTGCACCTAGAGAATATATTGAACATAGCTGTAAGAAGAGATACAGAGAATCGCGCCGCGTGTGTGTGAGTGAGGGAGACATTCACACCCTATGGACCATTACCTTTTACTCAAACAGCCATGTGTTTACAGCTACACACACATCCGGTGTGCTCGCCGTGGTGTCTCAGCCCTCTACAAATATTGCACTTAAGACACGCTTCCTCCAATAACTCCTTAAAACACTCCTTTCCACTTCACACTTCTCCAAATTCTGTTGATAACGCTCATTTGTCTCGCCCCTCTCTCTGTAGCTCTCTAAATAAACATTGAATAATATTTTTCTTCAGTGATTTTTCTGTCCCTTTTAAAGCGTTGCCTTTTCTTTCCTTCCCTCACTCCCTCCATCCCACACTCTCTCCCTTAAGTCCTGTATGGTCTCTGCTTTTCACCACATAAATTCATTCCACATTCTCTCTCGCAGAGCTGTCACTGGTCCACACACGCAGTGAGCTTTATAGATGAGAATCAGCAGGGTAGCAGCTCTCTGATGGGTTCCTATGAAACTGGAGGAAATAGAGACTCAGGCAGAATGTGTTGAAGTATTGTCTGACATCAGCCCCAGTCCTGGTCTGTCACATTCCCCACTGTGCTCAACGCACATGTCTTTGGGTAGGTCCAGGAGTTTCACCAGACCACATGACATGACCAGGAAAGATTCTTGTCCCTAGTTATAGCCTGGCCTCAGTGGAGGCTGCTGAAGGGAGGACGGCTCATAATAATGGCTGGAACGGAGTGAATGGAATAGCATCAAACACATGGAAACCATGTGTTTGATGTATTTGATATCATTACACTTATTCCGCTCCAGCCATTACCACGAGCCCGTCCTCCCCAATTAAGGTGCCACCAACCTCCTGTGCCTAGCCTGCATGTCCCATCCCCCACTGTGTTCAATTCACATGGCCATGGGTGTAAAGCCAGGAGTTTTACCTGCATGTGAACTGACAAGGGCCCCAGTTACAGCCTAAACCAGTGTTTCCCAGGCTTCTCCTTGAGTACCCCGAGGCAGTTCCACTTACTTGATTTATTCCAGTAATAGCACACCTGATTCAAATAGTCAACTAATCATCAAGCCCATCATTAGTTGAATCAGGTGTGCTATTACTAGATTACATCAAACATGTGGAAGTAGCTTGGGGTACTCGAGGAAAGGTTTGGGAAACAAACCTGATCCAAACTCATCCATAGGACTCCATTAGCAGGAACGAGGTCCAAATCCAGCCGACATAGCAGCCCCATGCCAAGATCCTAGGGTGGGCTTGGTTTAGTAGAGTGAAGTGGTCTAAATTGGGCTCAGTGATTATCCGCCATTACAATTACCACCGCAGGCCGGCCCTATCGCTCATCATGGTTGATTATTTGTATTTGGAAGGGTAGAAGTGCTCTGTCGTAGGTGGAGAGAGTGAGTCATGTGTGTGGAAGGGGATATGGTGATGAACTTTACAAATGGGGATGTCCCTCTTATGTAAACTAAACAGCTGAGAAACTAAACAGAGGGAAGAGGACAATCATGAGGTCTAGGAGTTAGACTGGGATTAGGATGGTGGTCTACAGTTATTTCACTCAAGTGTGCTGTGTGTCATGGACTCTAGTCTAAACCACTCAGTTACAAATGGTCTTGCAGTAACTGCTATTCATATATATGGGGTAGTAGGAGAGTCTAATTGGACTGAATGTCTGGTAAAGTACATCACTTAGAAACGATGACATATTTTACTGAATCCCATTTTGATGTGCGGTGTGATCTGTGCAATGATATGTGTGTGCGTGTGTGTGGGGAGACAGAAGGAAGAGAGAGCAGGGCAGAGAGAGAAAGAGAGAGCTGTTAGTTGGAAGCAGCTGTGGACCTGACACTGGTTTTACCTGTGAGCTTTCTTTCACGGCAGGAGCTCCATCACTCTGACGGCCATGTTGCAAATCTGCATGCAATACAGATGATGGAATATCAACATATTTCAAGGTATCTTCCCTCCTCTTCTGCCGGAGGAAGCTGTCATCTTTGTTGTTTTCTTTTCTCCTCAACTCCTTGGATGCCTCTCAATCAAGCACACCTTCAGTGAGTGTCGAGTTAAGTGAACACACACACCTATGCAAACTCTGTCACACTTTTAATTCCCATTGGTACAGAACTGAAAACATGAGAGCAGAACATGCATCAGGGCCTGAGCATATTCCCATTGGATTGCTGTGAAAGATTGTAACCATTTTCCAGATTAAACCCTCAAACCTAAAGCAACGTACTTTGTTATCATATCATAACCATGATTTGTATTATGCTTTGGGAAGAAATGACTAATAACACACAGTATCAGCCATCCATCTAGCCACCACACTGTGCTGCGGAACATCTTTGGAGAACTCTCTCAGTAGTCTACATGGAAAATGCTCTCCCTTTGGCAGCTCTCAGCGTCTCCCCAACATGATTTATGACTGAATCAGTCATACTGTTCACTTCCTCTGAGGGAAGTCTCCAGACATCGCTCTGACTTTTCTTCTACTGTCACGTCCCATTTAGATAGACAGCTCTGGGTGGAATTTAATGTGTGCCTTGTTGGCACATATGTCTCACTGCGTGAATGTTTTGTATCGTTTAAACCCACAATAGATACCAATGAATCAACTTCAAGCAGTTGAAGATCCATTGGCATTTCTTATCTTTTCTATTTAGCTTTTGGATACTGTGTTTGAGAAATGTTGAGATATATTGTAGAGCCATGACTTCTAGGAGTTTGGCCCCTGCTATATACAATGTATCATTCCGTAATGCCACCATGTTGTTTTTCTTGCTGGGTAGACAACTTCAGATAATTCCATAATTTGCGCAAGACGAGAGATCCAGCGGCTGTACTTCAGAGACTTCAGCTCGCATCCGGACCAAGAGCCTCTTTCTTCCTCTTTCCCTCATTCCTTACAAATTAAGTCGGGGCCTCCGAGTAGCAGTGCCATGCGCGGGTGAAATTTATTGATCTGCAACAGTCCCTGGGCTTCTAATTGGATGTTTTGGAGCTGACCCGGGCGGTGATGGTTCTCTCAGCTGCGGCCCAAATGTCTTCCCGGCCACAGCAGCGCAGCCTGTGGTGCTTTTGGTCGGGTGTGCACTTTTCATAGAACCAACCCGGCCGTAAATCTCAATTGCTCTCGCACTTTTAACATCTCCATTACCCTGGCTGTTTTGTCAGCACACCATTGGGTGTAACAGAATCCTGTCTAACCGACATTTAGGTCATTTCCTACCCTTAGGACCAGACATTACAGTGCCGCGGCCGGCGAAGGTACTGTAGCGGGTTGGCAGATTGGAGGATGGAGCCCAGGCAGCAGAATGGCAAAATGGGGACCCGGTTGTAATCTAATTAAAGAGAGAGAGGGAAAGAGGCCCCAGAGGCGCGCAGGCCTGGCCAGCGCCAGGAGTGTTCCCCCAAACTGCACCGCAAAATACAATGTGGTAATGTCTCAAGGCCTAATTCTTCCGGAGGAGAGAAAAAAGGACCCTTTCCTGCTGCAGATGCTGACGGCCACATCCCACGCTCTGACATCAGAGAGAGAGAGAGAGAGAGAGAGAGAGAGAGAGAGAGAGAGAGAGAAGGAAGAGAGAGAGAGGGAGAGAGAGAGGGAGAGAGAGAAAGAGAGAGAGAGAGAGAGAGTGAGAGAGAGAGTGAGAGAGAGAGAGAGAGAGAGAGAGAGAGAGAGAGAGAGAGAGAGAGAGAGAGAGAGAGAGAGAGAGAGAGAGAGAGGGCGAGTGAGAGAGAGCAAAAGAGAGGAAAAGAGAAAGAGAGGGAGAGAGACCAGATATGATTTATGCCCTGCTGTGCAGACACCAAAATAAATATGGGGACTTACACAGAGAGAGGCAGGCCATAAAGAACAGGATCAATTCAGACGCTTTCCTTTTTTAAACCCCAAATTAGCTAACTTCTCCTAACTTCTCCTCCCTCGACGTCAAAGCTAATGGTTTTGTTTTATGTCACTACAGGCCTTTTATGAAATTGTTTCCATTTCGAGGAGTGTGGGGGGGACTTTAAGTCTATATACTATAATTGGATGATGTATGGGGTTCCTTACTTTCCTGGAGCTCATCTGGGGAGCTCCACAGTTAATTATTAGCTCTGCTGTCGTGGGCACTTTGTTAACAGTGTGTGGGCAGACTCGTTAAAAGTGCTACTAATTTGAGGGGTAGAAGTTATCGCCTCACGCCTCTCACTGCCATCAGCTTTCATTAGCCCACGGGTTAGATGTCAGTCGCCACTCACACATGCGCACACACACACACACACACACATACACACATACACACACATGTACACATGCACGTGCGCACACATGCTAAGACACACACACACACTTGCATGCAGGTCTGCACGCAGACACATGGACTTCCAGGTGGCAAAGGGCTATGATACAGTTCACTAATTCAGTTCATGCCAAGATCAATTTCACTGAGGAGATTCCACTTGCATGTGTCTGGTGTGCACCTTTTACAAGGGAGAGGGATCAGTTTCAGTCACTGCTAGAAACTCCAGCTTCCTCCCCTCTCCTTTAAGTGAACCTGATGTTGACTGTTAAAATTACCATGAACCGTGACCTTTGATAGCTGCAGCGAACACACGTGTTCAGACCAGGAACCACTTTACATGGGCACAAAGGATTGGGGTCAATTCCATTTAATGAATTGAAAATTGCGGTGAAGTGACTGAATTAGAAATGGAATTGACCCCAACCCTGCATAAATAAGCATAAATGACCATTGAAAATTATTCATATTTGTGAAGTAAAGTATCAACATAGCCTTTCAGTACACGCAGTAAAAGATGTGAGGGTGGCCTATGAGACTCCCTCTCCAGTGGACCCAAACCTTGCCTCCTCCTCACCATTCCTACATTTCTGACTAATTTCCCCCCATGTGATTAAAGCCACCAGATGCTCTGGCAAAACCCGTAAATGACCAAACCCATAAACTCACAGCTCTGTTTCTCCAACAGCTCTTTCTTGTGGAGAGCGCTAAGAATGTCAGCCGGCATCTCCCTTCAGCACGGGATGCCACAAATAAGAATTTTGAACAAAGTGTTTACAGTAGAAGGCTACGTTGATGTGATCTAGATATAAACACGCCATATACACGATGGATCAGGGTGTGTGTGTAAACGCCTGGGTGTGTGTGTACCAGCCTCTGTGTGCAAACCAGGGCTTGTGTGTGTGTGTATGTGTGTGTGTGTGTGTGTGTGTGCACGCATGCGTGCATGTGCAAGCCTGTGTGTGTTTGCATGTGCGTGTCTGTGTGTGTATTCCAGCCTGTGTGCGTACTGTGTTTGCCTGCTGTGTGTTCTGACTCCAACCCTCTGTGTTGTGTAATTAGCACGTAGTAATCAGCTCTATAAAAGGTCGATCTGGTTTAAGGTAAACAGACAGGGTTGTATGATACAGTCCATTAAGAAAGAAAATGGTGCTTGGTGCAGTGTTTGATCAGGAGGTCCTCAGCAGAACACAGTTATTTACACGACTTACCACAACTATGGCAGTGTTGCTCAGTGTTGGGCATTCTAATGCCAGGAGGCCATCTTTTAATTGGGTTTATTTATCGAGGAGAAAGGGAAATGGTGTCTTGATTGCTGAACAACAAGACTAACATGAGTGAACATGAGTGATGTGTGAGAACGTTCCTGTAAATGTTTGGTGTTCTTTCATCTTAAATTGAGAGATGTGTGTTACCTCAATAACGGCACTGAGGACATTGTACCTGTGGGAAAAGTAGTTCCATGTCTGTCAAACGTGTTTAGAAGATGTCAAAGCTCGTGCTTTGTAAAATTCCATAAATATACAATGTATACGTTGTTATAAACACATATATTCAAATTATGCTGAAGTTGAAGTTAAAGCAGTTACTATAAATGTTAAAGACATTGAGACTGTTTGTTTATAGGCCTAAAGGAGCTAACAAGTGTAGGAGGACAGATATAAACATTACAACCCACAGTCCGTCTTTATGCTGGCCGTCTTTATGATGACTGAATTAGGGGAATTTTATCTCACTTGGTCTGGGACTTCTCTGGCAATGATGCATCAATGTGGGTGATTCAGTATCAACAGCTATCATTAGTAAATGTAAACAGCTGGGGAAGACACTGAGGAAGCACTGAGTAAAAACTAGTCGAAGGAAAGGAGTTTATTTCTTCAAAGAGGTGTGAGGAATTTATAAAGACAATGTGTGAGTCAGGAACAGTCAGCGACAGGCATAAGCAACATATAAAATCAAATCAAATCTTATTGGTCACATACACATATTTAGCAGATGTTATTGCGGGTGTAGCGAAAGGCTTGTGTTCCTAGCTCCAACAGTGCAGTAGGATCTATCCGGTCGCTTAGGGACCCCGGCTGCTAGGGGGCCTCCGACTCAACTTACTGTTGAGCGTTAGAATAGTAGAACAGACAAGGTGTAAGTTCGAATTTGGTTGTGCATCAGCGGTTTTTCTCTTGTTTTGTCAGTCATTAGTCTCAGCGGGGTCGTCAACAACCGGATGTTCCGGTTTTCAGGGGAAATGGAAGAGAGTGACTAACAAAATCAATGGGGGCCCACTTGAGGGCAGGGCCCCTGGGCACGTGCCCTGCGTGCCCGGTCGGTATTCGGCCATGATTACTACAATGTTTTTGGACGTTAAAAAGGCATGACTCCATCTTAACTCCTCCTCCACATTTACTGAATTGGTTGAACAGTGCAGAAGAGAACCTCTCCCGACAGTTTTTACAATTCTCGTCAAGATCAGAATGTGGGGGATCTAGTTTCAGGCATTTATTTTACGCCTGCTACGTTAGGTTAGTCCGTCACTGACAGTCACTCAACTAGCCATGTCAGCTAAGAATTTTTAGATTGGTAAATTAGTCTAGCCAGTTAGTCTAGCCAGTTATCTAAACTTTTAGTAATCATGGCCGAATACTGACCGGGCATGTAGGACACGTGCCCAGGGGCCCTGACCTCCAGGGGGCCCACATTGATTTTGTTAGTCACTCTCACTCAGATATCATTAACATGGCATACATAAGTCATGGCAAAATGTGTAGAACTGCATGAAATTTGTAAAAATACTAATATAAATCTCTCCGCCCCATGGCAAAATGTGTTTCATTGCAGGAAATTAACTTTAAAACTAAATGTTTTCTCTCCGCAGTCAAGAGGGTAGCCACAACATTGTTTTGCCCAAAAGGCTAGAGCCGGCCCTGGTCAGGGAAATACTAACCCAAAAAGTTATAAAACATTTTCACATTTATGAATTAAATGTGTTTGATTGATTGCTTATGAATGATTGATTTACCATTGTTTTTTAATAGCCTATACAAACAATTCATGGAGAACTAATGTGGGAATTAATTCATAGGTAAACAAACACATTCATAATGTAGGCTACAATGTTTTTTACATTTTGGAGAGGAGAAACACTTTTTTAAAAGAATTGTCTCAAATCCAATACTGTCTCATCCCACGCTTCTTCCTGAGTGAAGTTGTTCTGTCCTCTACCCCAGATTGACAACATCCCTATTGTTTCCTATTGGATGACTAATAGCCCTTCTGCAACCATCACGCTACAGGGAGTTTTCAAGTCCTTCTTGAGTCTGTCTAACTCCCCCACTCATTTTCTTTAAATCTGCACCCCCTTTCTTTCTGTTCCAGCTTCTTACTTCCTGCACTCCCCATCTCTCTTTACTTCTACTTTTGTTTTCTCTATCTCTCACTCTCTCTCTCTCTCTCTCGCTCTCGCTCTCGCTCTCTCTCTCTCTCTCTCTCTCTCTCTCTCTCTCTCTCTCTCTCTCTCTCTCTCTCTCTCGCTCTCTCGCTCTCTCGCTCTCCCTCTCTCCTCAGTCTCAATTTGTCCATCACAGTGTTGCTGTGACATTGGTTCCTTCACAGGTCTCCCTCAGTGCTTCTGTTTGGGCAGATGTATTATTTGTCACAAGAAGTCCCTCCCCCTTCTAATCCTCTGTCTTATATCCTCGGTCTGGAAAGCCCTGGAACTGATGCTGTTCTCCTTCTCGTCCAAACCTCCTCCTCCCCTTCACTCTTCAGTCCCAACGAGCTAGCCCGATTAAACCCCCAACCTCCTTCCCAGCTCCTGCACACTGCACTGTCACCATGACGACCACAAACAAGAGAAAGGATATAGGGCCATGTCTTACTGTAACTATCTCTTCAACAGATGTCAGGGTGATGCATTTGATTTTACATGTTGAATGCCTATGGAATTGATCAATTGGGTGAGATGTAGGAATTTGTATTTAATGTTAAACTAATACATAAAGAGTAAAACATGTTTTATTTCCAGGGTTAATTAGGCTACTATATGATCTAAATTATTCAGATAGACGCAGGACAATAATGTATTTTCTCGAATACCAAATCACAAAAGAATAAATCATATGAGACTTTTTACAATCCGAGACTGTGTTGGACAATTTCCAAACATAACCTCACCTCTCTAAGCCAGTGGTTCTCAAACATCTGCTCGGTGACCTCCTGACGTTTCACAATTTTGTTGCAGCTCTGAACTAGCTCACCTGATTCACCTATTCAAGGGCTTAATGTTTGTTGACAAGTTTAATCAGGTATGCTAGCTCTAGAATAGATGAAATACATGGAACGGCTGAGGGTCCCCGAGGAGAGGTTTGAGAGCCACTGCTCTAAGCCCTCACTATCAGAGTTAGGGGCGATTTCATTTCAGACACCCGTACAGCATGTCTCAATATCCTCCTATTGTCCCAGACGGCTGGTCATGCGTCATCTCCACACTGTGTGGACTCAGTAAACGGGTAAAGCCAGCTACTGGATGTTCCTGATTGGGAAGACATGGGATTGTTGGGATTGTTCTGGAGGGAAGAAGGGAAATGCTTGGGAACTCCACTTCCCAGCGTGAGAGGAGACAGAGAGGATAATGGCTCCCCGGGGACCAGCCAATGACATCACTGAGAGCAAAATATGCAGAGGTCACAGAGTTACTATTGGCCACTGCTAAATCTGACTGACACCGGGCAGCAATAACCCTTGACTTCAGATCTGCTCTGCACACGCTAATAATAGATGAATAAATGTCAAGAAAATATGTCTGAACTTCAAAAAGGTTTCACTTGGCAACATGGTCTCATACAAATATGTAAAAATATGGATATTTAACCATTGTAATTATGTCACTTTCAGCTTCACTGGTGACATACTATGGTTAATACAGTATGACAACATTCTGACAAATTTCTAATGACAATCTGTACATTCTTTCCAAATGTTTTGGAGTCATCAATCTAATGATTGCTGATAAGGGATGGGTAAAAAAAAACGTTGATACTTTCCCATCTGGTAAATTGTACAAGTATATGATAATTACCATACATAAAACTATAATGATGATTGTGATTACCATCTTTGATTGCTATTAGTATCGTATTCCTCTCCAGATGCTTGTGTAATGGAAGTGAGATCAGCATAACCCCATCGGCTCCAGAGGTCAAGTATGCGTTAGCATTACTCATAGCTATAGGTCAGTTGGGATCACTTGGAGCATGACTGTAGCTATATTTCTCCCCCCTCTCACACCTTCCCCCCTTTCAACACTTACCAGCAGAGGTCAGCGTTCACATAGCATAGCATACCTCCCCACCATGAGAGAGTTGAGAGTCCTCGGCCATGGTGTTGTTTAAACCACTTGGAAACACCTTCACCGATCACCATCAATTCAATAGATGTTGATAGTTGCATTGGACCAGCCACTGACAGGGCGGTATAGTATGGAAATGCACTGAGAGCAGATCAATGGTGGAGACTGGAGAGCTACAATAATGTGCTAGGTCTTGCTAATGAAGTTCTACAAACACTTTGACACGTTGAGTGTTAGTCAGAGCTTTGAGTCAGTTACTAGCGGGAGAATCTAGCACCCTGGGAATAGGCCAGAAACTCCAGGAACCTAAAGAGAGAAGGAAGCCGTTAAATCATAAAACGTTGACTTCACTCTTCTGAATTTTTTTATTTATTGGAACAGCATGTGTACTGGACGTTCAGAGGGATGCTGAAGTGATTCAATTGGCCCAATGCTGCTTCCAAGCTGCTGGAGTGAATGAGATTTGTGGGCGTCAGGAACAAATTGCATTGTGAAACAGGCCAAGGGTGAGGCAATCACAAAAACACTAAGGGCTAATGGCACTGAAGGCATCATTCACAGATTGGAGTCTGGACCAACTCAATGCCTCCTGGCACCCATTCACATCTGAAGTATGAAGCCTTCCAGGGCTAACTAAGTGTGGGTGGCAACATGGTGGAGGGCATTTACAAATGTAGCTAGGAGGAAAGAGGCATAGCGCTGTAATAATGCGTACGGAACCCGCCAACCTGGGACTTTGGGTTTTGGTGGTTGTACCAGGTCCAGATCTAAATGGAGTTTTAGTGGGTGACCCTGAGCTGTTTGATGTGTGGTCTGCCTGGTGCTAGGCCCTGCTCAGTATCACACACGTCTGCAGCCGTGCAGCCAGTCAGGCTCTGTCGCCCTGCTCTGAGAACCTAGCAGGACCCTCACGCTATCCACAGCTCCATGCACCACCATAGATGGTGATGTCACCCCTGCTGTCTATAATTGTTAAATCGATAGAAAATGGCCACCTCACTATTACTGCCTTCATTTCTCTGTAGTAAAGGGATATAGGCATGAATCAGAAATTGTATGTTAGCTGGATTTAGATTTCCATGCATTTTAGATGTTAATTATAGCCTCTGAAAAGCTATATGAATTAAACTATAACCAGGATCTCTAGCAGATAGAGAGGTAAGCTACAATACATTTGTATAAAAACAAAAACAATTAGAAGATTTGTTGGATTTATTAAGCAATCATTATCTTGGTGGCTGGTTTAAAAAATCCTAGTCATCATAGTTTTCATTCAGTTTCTAACAGGACACACGTCTATTGAATTCCTAACAAGATATGAGATCAAATGTATTTACACAATGTGATCAAAAGTAATAAAAAAAAGCTATGTTACATTACATTTTATCCAGAGCGACCTTCAATCAGTATATTTAGCAGTTCATATTTACAGTATAAGGATAGATATTACCTTTACAATGCAAGGTCATTCAGTAATAAACATTAGCTTTCTTGTACAGTACTTGTCGATAGTTGCTCAAAAGAGAAAAAGTGCAACCAACATCCCACAAAATGAAACAAGACCAGTGCAATCCTACTCAACATAACAACGTACACTGAGTGTACAAAACATTAGGAACACCTGCTCTTTCCACGACATAGACTGACCAGATGAATCCAGGTGAAAGCTATGATCCCTTATTCATGTCACTTGTTAAATCCACTTCAATCAGTGTAGATGAAGGGGAGGAGACAGTTTAAAGAAGGATTTTTAAGCCTTGAGGCAATTGAGACATGGATTGTGTATGTGTGTCATTTAGAGGGTGAATGAGCAAGACAAAATATTTAAGTGCCTTTGAACGGGGTATGGTACTAGGTGCAAGGCGCACCGGTTTGTGTTAAGAACTGCAACGCTGCTGGGTTTTTCACGCTCAACAGTTTCCCTTGTGTATCAAGAATGGTCCACCACCCAAAGGACATCCAGCCAACTTGACACAACTGTGGGACGCATTGGAGTCAACATGGGCCAGCATCCCTTTCGACACCTTGAAGAGTCCATGCCCCAACGAATTGAGGCTGTTCTGAGGCTGTAATGTTTTCTACACTCAGTGTAAGTTTAAAAATAACAGCAGCTGAAAAATACAGTATAAATGAGTTCATAAATAAGATTACGATGTAAAAAAAAAAGTTTAACTCAATTTTTACAAGGCATAGATGACAAGATACGTTTTGGATAAGTAATTGGTTTGAAATAATCTATCTGAGACCTCTTTTTTCTTTTAAAGATCTACCCTCAAATGCTGAGCGTAAAGAGACAACAGTTAGTGCCTCATAGCACCATATATCAAGTACATCGTTTTCACGTCTGCATGTATTTTATTGACAACTGTCATAAATCTAAAGCTGAAATTCAAAGTAAAACAAGCAGCGAGGAACATTTCCCTGCCACAGTCACCGGGACTGTCCACACACAATAATTTCAACAGGACTAGCCTTTAAATGCCAATGGATTTTTTTACAGTTGAGAAATGCATGCATTTCATTTGTATTTTCAATTATCTTGTCTTTGGGTTTTAGAAAAGTTCTGTATAGAGCATATGTATAGTATAGCTAAATTATGTTCAAGTAAATATTTTACTTCCAGTTGTTTTGTGAAGTAGGATATTAAAAAGCTTGGTGTATAAACACTAGACTAGAGACCATGTGAAAAATAAGATGCATAATTTGGATTTAAATTATATTAAGTTTGATTCAGTCAATTTTACACACCAAATATTGTTATCTGTTATTGCTGTCGAATAATTTATTAAATTAAGTCATTAACAACCTCATGAATATTCAATTAGCCTATGGACGTTAAAGAAACATCATAATTATATCCATATAATAATTATGGTTGAGTATAAATTGCAGTCCCTCCTAATTAGCATATTAGTTCTTAACTATGGATCTTATGACAAATCAGGTTTGAAAAATCATAATAAATGTTTTTCACATTAAAACGTATCCAACTTGCCACGAATGAGAAAACAACTATCAGTATAAATTTCTCTCCCTATATTTATACTAATGTATTCAGTTGGGATGTATTGGAATACTGTTTGTTGTATTAACAAACATAAAAATGTGAGCCTGCATGTGCTTAATGCTTAATATTCCAAGGTTTAAACCAGATTACATACGTGTACATGTATGCATCCTGATTGAAAGTCTTTATACTGTGTTATCAATAAACCCTTTGTCTTTCAAAAGAAAACAGGCACTTTTGACAATGATCATGGACACTTCTTAAAGGGCATAATATATTATATATTTTGTGGCAATATACTTCAAGACTTTCTGACTAAAACACAACATTAAAACTCAGCTAAGTAAGAGGCAGTATATCAAGTAAAAAGTGAATGTAGTCTCACTTGAGAAGAAAGAGCTCATGGTGATAGCCAGGCCTCAGTTACACATTCCATTTTTTAATGTTAAGCACCAAATGCATAATTCTTCTTTAATCAAATACATTTCATTTGAAATATTCAGTTAGTATGGTCAGTTATACCCAAACACTAAAATGCCACATCAATTTATATGTAAGTAAAACCGAAACCAAAAAAACTTTTTGTTTTTGTACACTTCTTCTAGGGGACTTTGGGGACCCATCAGATCTACACTCAAACCAAGGTCTTAATTAAATGTTTCTGCTAAAGATAAGATAGAATAGTACTTTATGAATCCCCAATGGGGGACATTTGATTGCACCAATACATACAACACCAATAACTACACAATAAATACACACAGACTGAAAGCACTATACTATCATTTCGTAGTGTTTCTTTGTTTGTTACACATCATCCTCTATGTATATAACCACATTGTTCTGATGTACTGGGCCTCTCACATCCTTCCCTCCTCTCTGCCTCTGACTGACAGGTTGGGTGTGTAGCAGCAGGACTCTCCCTAATGTCTACAGCACCGTACCATCCTGGCCTCGCTCTATCTGCCCGTCACAGCTAAAGCCTCATCAAACACGCTCCAAATCGGAGCCATTCCCCCGGCTTAATCTCTAGCATCACTGATCTGGGACTCCTAGTCACAGCAGAAAATCTGGGGATTGCCCATCGCCCCTCCACCATTCCCACCAGTGGGGGGTTTTGACTCATATCACGGCGGCTCGAGCAACACACCACACGAGGGGCAACAAGAGTAGGATTCACTAAGACACTCTCGCCACAGGGTACTAATGCTGCGAACAGAATGTCCTGAGAGTGAAACCATATGTGTATTAATACCAGAAGAAGAGCTGAATAAACATCTAGCTTTCCTATCCTGCTAATATCCTTAATTTGAAAGGTAAACAGTAGAAGGTTCAAGCTCACCTAAGGAGTTTGTAGACACGGTGCTGCTCCCTTCGAAGGGCACAGTAGGAATGAGGAGAGCGATAGCGCCCAAGTTACAGCCTGCCTCCCCTCTATCTGCTAAAGTAATTTTCTCTCAAAGTGGAATTAATTTCCTTTCTCAGGCAGGCCTGCATTCATGTGGCACAGCCGGCTGTAGTAGCATAGTCTCTGAAGCCCTGCTGTGTGTAGTACTGACCATGATGCCTAAGCAATAAGCATTAGCCGTACATCAGGTGAACACATGCAGCTATTGGAATGTCTTGATTAATCGATTGTTTTATTTAGCTAACTTAATAGTCTAATGCCATTGGGTCTGTTAATGTGTAATTTGTAATTTCATGAGCCACTTATCATTTCTAATTCTAGCTGTGAGATTTGAATGTATTGATTTGAATTTTGAATATAACAGGTATAATGTTTTGTGTGTATGCAAACAGTTATTTGTTTAAAATGTTGCAAAAAATTCAGAAGTTTAACAGCAATTTGTTTTCCATATCAAAATGAGACTTAAATCTAAATGTAGGCCTATTTGTGTGTTGTCACCCCTTCCTGCTAATACATTTAAATCATCAATGATTGGATTCAGATTTCATCCTATACAATTGAATCTATTACATTTAAACTCAGTTTTTCACAATTCCTGACATTTAATCCTAGTAAAAATTCCCTGTCTTAGGTCAGTTAGGATCACCATCTTATTTTAAGAATGTGAAATATCAGAATAATAGTAGAGAGAATGATTTATTTCAGCTTTTATTTCTTTCATCACGTTCCCAGTGGGTCAGAAGTTTACATACACTCAAATAGTATTTGGTAGCATTGCCTTTAAATTGTTTAAATTGGGTCAAACGTTTCGGGTAGCCTTCCACAAGCTTCCCACAATACGTTGGGTGAATTTTGGCCCTTCCTCCTGACAGAGCTGGTGTAACTGAGTCAGGTTTGTAGGCCTCCTTGCTCGCACACGCTTTTTCAGTTCTGCCCACACATTTTCTATAGGATTGAGGTCAGGGCTTTGTGATGGCCACTCCAATACCTTGACTTTGTTGTCCTTAAGCCATTTTGCCACAACTTTGGAAGTATGCTTGGGGTCATTGTCCATTTGGAAGACCCATTTGCGACCAAGCTTTAACTTCCTAACTGACGTCTTGAGATGTTGCTTCAATATATCCACATAATTTTCCTTCCTCATGATGCCATCTATTTTGTGAAGTGCACCAGTCCCTCCATCAGCAAAGCACCCCACAGCATGATGCTGCCACCCCAGTGCTTCACGGTTGGGATGGTGTTCTTCGGATTGCAAGCAACCACCTTTTTCCTTCAAACATAACGATGGTCATTATGGCCAAACAGTTCTATTTTTGTTTCATCAGACCAGAGGACATTTCTCCAAAAAGTACGATCTTTGTCCCCATGTGCAGTTGTAAACCGTAGTCTGGCTTTTTTATGGCGATTCAGATTTCATCCTATACAATTGAATCTATTACATTTAAACTCAGTTTTTCACAATTCCTGACATTTAATCCTAGTAAAAATTCCCTGTCTTAGGTCAGTTAGGATCACCATCTTATTTTAAGAATGTGAAATATCAGAATAATAGTAGAGAGAATGATTTATTTCAGCTTTTATTTCTTTCATCACGTTCCCAGTGGGTCAGAAGTTTACATACACTCAAATAGTATTTGGTAGCATTGCCTTTAAATTGTTTAAATTGGGTCAAACGTTTGGGTAGCCTTCCACAAGCTTCCCACAATACGTTGGGTGAATTTTGGCCCTTCCTCCTGACAGAGCTGGTGTAACTGAGTCAGGTTTGTAGGCCTCCTTGCTCGCACACGCTTTTTCAGTTCTGCCCACACATTTTCTATAGGATTGAGGTCAGGGCTTTGTGATGGCCACTCCAATACCTTGACTTTGTTGTCCTTAAGCCATTTTGCCACAACTTTGGAAGTATGCTTGGGGTCATTGTCCATTTGGAAGACCCATTTGCGACCAAGCTTTAACTTCCTAACTGACGTCTTGAGATGTTGCTTCAATATATCCACATAATTTTCCTTCCTCATGATGCCATCTATTTTGTGAAGTGCACCAGTCCCTCCATCAGCAAAGCACCCCACAGCATGATGCTGCCACCCCAGTGCTTCACGGTTGGGATGGTGTTCTTCGGATTGCAAGCAACCACCTTTTTCCTTCAAACATAACGATGGTCATTATGGCCAAACAGTTCTATTTTTGTTTCATCAGACCAGAGGACATTTCTCCAAAAAGTACGATCTTTGTCCCCATGTGCAGTTGTAAACCGTAGTCTGGCTTTTTTATGGCGGTTTTGGAGCAGTGGCTTCATCCTTGCTGAGCGGCCTTTTAGGTTATGTCGATGTAGGACTTGTTTTACTGTGGATATAGATAATTTTGTACCTGTTTCCTCCAGCATCTTCACAAGGTCCTTTGCTGTTGTTCTGGGATTGATTTGCACTTTTCGCACAAAGTCTATAGGAGACAGAACGCGTCTCCTTCATGAGTGGTATGACGGCTGCGTGGTCCCATGGTGTTTATACTTGCGTACTATTGTTTGTACACATGAACGTGGTACCTTCAGGCGTTTGGAAATTGCGCCCAAGGATGAACAGATTTCTTTTGATTTTCCCATGATGTCAAGCAAAGAGGCACTGAGTTTGAAGGTAGGCCTTGAAATACATCCACAGGTACACCTCCAATTGACTCAGATGATGTCAATTAGCCTATCAGAAGCTTCTAAAGCCATGACATCATTTTCTGGAATTTTCCAAGCTGTTTAAAGGCACAGTCAACTTAGTTTATGTTACCTTCTGACCCACTGAAATTGTGATACAGTGAATTATAAGTGAAATAATCTGTCTGTAAACAAAAAAATTTTAAATTACTTGTGTCAGGCACAAAGTAGATGTCCTAACCAACTTGCCAAAACTCTAGTTTGTTAACAAGAAATTTGTGGAGTGGTTGAAAAACGAGTTTTAATGACTCCAACCTAAGTGTATGTAAACTTCCGACTTCAACTGTATATGTTAGATACAACCAACTATTGTAGATCTAAACAAGTTACGTGTATCTGATGATGACAAACTTAATACTTGTAATACTTTTCATTCTGTCTCACTGAATTAGGAAATAAGAAAAGAGAAATACCTTCTCCTCTGGGTATTTTCATGCTATATAAACTCCTACTGGTTATATTATACTCTATAGTTCATAGTAGTATCATCATCCCCTCTGTAAAGATAATATAGGAAATGTGTATTTTGCTATTATAGAAAAGCTAATGTTTTTTAATATATATATATATATACTGTGGTAAAACGTTTTTTTGGGTGTATACCAAATAGTATGAGATGGCTTTGCAAAGGAAGCAAAGCAACAAGTGCTGCAACATAAGTAACTGACCAATGATATCAACAAAGGTAAGAAAATACATAATGAGACATCCCTTGACACCAACCCCTATCTCATGTCTGTTCACATTTCAGACCCCATCTCTTATGGTAAGGAGGTGCAAATGGTACAACCCTAATACATAACACCATCAACGTCTGAAACATCATGGACTATTTTCTTAGAAGAAAAAGGGCCACCAGAAGTCAGATAGCCAGAGTCGAAAAATAAATTGCCTTCTTTCCTGAGGCACCAGCCATTTTAATAGTGCAGATTTATTGTGCCGTGCTTTTTGGAGGGTGATCATATGCATGTGGTCAGTAGTACGCAGTCTGTGACCCAGCCTCCCTCTCACGTTACAGCCTATTTATAACGTTCCCTCTGCCGGCTCCCCTCGTACTGCAGTTCCTTGGAACCACCTTTCCCTCCACTCTACTCCACGGGTCTCCAGTCTCCTCTGTCTCCTGTCATCTGAGAATCTCTCCGGCAGCTTATCTAGGGTTCACTGTTTATCCTGCGCAGCCTGGCAACTGTCCGCATGCCCAGGATTATTACTGGAGCCCCCTTTCAACACAACCACGGACACAGACACAACTTTTTTTGATCGAACTCTTATCAAGGAGACACATTTGGGGTAAGCTAAGAAAAGAGCACAAGTAGTGGATTTTGGATATTCTGCCTTCTGTTTGATCTATTTTTGAAAACTTAGTTGGGTTACTTTTTTGTTACCTTTAATTTTTTGTCCCCCTCCCCCTCCCCTCCTTATCTTTCTGGAGGGCCGTGTGTTTGCATGCGATGGATCACACACTCTTTGACTGCCTCCGCAGCCGCCATGGCACTGTGCAGGCCCTGCACCCTGCCTTCACCCAGTCTCCGTTGACTCTCCACGGACGCTCGGACCACGTCTCCTACCCTGACCTGGCCTCTTCCACCGCCACCTCCTCCCCTTCGGCCTGCATCATCTCCGGCTATCCCGGTGACGAGGGCCTGTTCGGCGGGCAGCACCACCATCACCGCGGGCATCACCCGGCACAGCAGCAGCAGCATCACCCGCCTCAGCATCAGGCCGTCTGGCATATTCCACAGATGCCCTCTCCTGGCAGTGCCAGCTCCCGCCACAACCTCTGCCTCCCCCACCCCCACTCCCACTCGGCCCAGGACAGTGCCCTCGCACCCCCAGACCTAGGCACCCCTGGCATGAACAGTCTGTGTGCCAGCACCCCCACGGAGGCCAACTGTGTGCCTGCAGACTTTGGAAGACAGACACTGTCACCTGCTGAGGCAGAGAAGAGAAATAGCAAAAGGAAAAGTGACAGCTCAGGTAAGACCGGAGGAAAGATCAACTTTTGGGTTGACATTTTTCTTTATTTTTATCTTCCTTCTTCTTTGGGCTGCATGTAAAAATTGGTTGAGCATAATGTTGCACAACGTAAGTTGAAACTAAAGCTACACGTCTTTATCTTATTAAGAAATTGTCATACAGTTGAAATATGAAAAATGATTTAATACACTTGCAGCGCATTTATTCAAGATGGGTATAACTTAACTGTACCTTAATGTTAAGAGATGAAGAGTTTGATTTTGGTGTGGTTTCAAGAACGCCATAACCACTCAGACTTCTAAGGCTTTCCGTGGAGACAGAGTGGTGGAGTTTTATGCTTCAATGACAGAAAATGTGGGATAATATTGTCTGAAAAGTGGTTTGTAGGTGTTGGCTGACACGAACAGAGGCAATTACAGTATTTTGACTGAAGGGGAGAGCAAAGGCCAGACGATAACTCTGTATGGGCATTAGACTTCGGGCACGTTTTGGTCTTTTAGGGGGCAGAAAATGAGGCTCACTGTAAATAATTAATGTCATGGATTATAAAAGACTACACCAGTGCTTTGAATGACACTAAACACCTGAGAAGATTTAGGCTTTTCTTACTGTGGATTGCACTTAGTTCCAGGATTATTGTTGATGTAGTAATTTCAATAAATTGCACTGACTAAAAGCTTAATTCAAAAAAGAGACTAGGAAATTGAATCAATAACTAATATTAAACTAAAAAAGTCAGTTACAGTAGCATTATGTAAAACAGCTGATATACAGTTTAATAGATTTGTTGCAATTTTTAATAGTCTTTAAATATAACATTTAATGAAAAAAAAAACGTAACTTTGAAACATCCAGAGAAACATACTCTCTATTTCCTACCAGTTTGTTCAAAGGTCCTAAAGAAATGTATGAACTGTTCCACCAACCTTTTGAATTTTTTTTACTGCTAATGTTTTTGTGCTTCACTACTAAACATTTACTACACACATTTTCTGTTATAAAATTAAGATAATTTTTTCAATCACTATTGAGCAGTTATTAATATGCAACATAAAAAAGGTTTTGCCAGCATTACAAGAACACACGTGTCTAATTATATGGTCTAATTGAAAACATGCATTTTGCTTGCTAAGGTTCGGAATAATGATTGACTTATCTCAAGTAGATACTGTACAGGTGTGACTTGTGACCTTGGATTTCATAATCATTGAGATTTTCTACGTTTGTGAAAAGGACCATGAACTTTATAAACAGCAAGTGTAGAAATATCGACAAAATATAAGCAATACAAATATGGTAATTTATTATGTTAAGTTAACTGGAACATACATTTCTACATTATTACATAGCCTGGCGGTGTCTTTATAACTCGGAATATACCAATATCTCTTTAATATATCAACATTTTACTATTCAACCTTTCTAATCAATATTAATCACTTTGTAAGTGTTAAAGTGTTTTTTAAAGGGAAGATTTTGTTGTCAACATGATATTAGCAGAGACTGATCAGTTTTCCATGGAAAGTATATCTGCCGTCATCTCGGGTCACTGGAATGTCATCCTGCAGCACAGGGCCTAGACCTATGTCTGTTTAATCACCCTCAGTGTGGGTCACCTGGTTGTGGCTCTGGTTGGGCCTCCCGAGTGGTGCAGTGGTCTAGAGATCCTGGTTCGAATCCATGCTCTGTCGTAGCTGGCCGCGACCGGGAGACCCATAGGGCGGCGCACAATTGGCCCAGCGTCGTCCAGGGTAAGGGAGGGAATGGCCGGCAGGGATGTAGCTCAGTTGGTAGAGCATGGTGTTTGCAACGCCAGGGTTGTGGGTTCGATTCCCACGGGGGGCCAGTATGAAAAAAAATTAAAATAATGTATGCACTCACTAACTGTAAGTCGCTCTGGATAAGACCGTCTGCTAAATGACTAAAATGTAAAATGTATATGTACACACCACTTGAACACTTGATTGATATTTCCCTATGTGATTAGTGCCCTGTTTCGCCTGACTCACACATGGATCCCTTCTGACACGACTCATTCAAACAGATGATTAAGCATTTTCACAAAACCACAGGGACTTAAACTACTTAAGTGTACAATTAAATGTGTATTCTTTCTGTTTGAAATGAATGGACAGCATAGAGACAGAGGGCATTTAAAATAGTTTTTTTAATAATTGTACAGAGGCTTACAACAATCCTATTTTTACCAAAATATGGACTCATGGTATTTGGATGTAGAGGAATATCAAAAAGATGCACAGAAATGATTAACACACCTGACTTATAGAATTGTTCAGGTGTTGGGAATGTTTTTTTGTGTTATTATGTACAAGTAGCAGCAACACACTGAATTGCCAGAAAAACGACATAAAGTTACTAAGCTAAGAGAGTGCAACTTTGAAGGCAGTCACTAATATTTATAATACTGCTCTTGTTTTGCCATACTAACCTCTCCTATATTCACAGATTTAGAATTCCATCCTCTATTTCATGTTCTCCTTGGTCAAATCATTTGGAAACTAACACTTGGCCCTCAAGCCCCATTTCAATTCCCTAGTTCCAATGGTTATTGCAGCCTCATTACGTGGGCCTTACATTCTCTTCACGCTAACACCAATCATGCTGATTATTGAGCGTAGTTAGCTTATTCAATCAGCTGTCCAAATAGCACTGTGTTGCCAATTCGATGAGATAGCCCTGATTTGGTTTCACCATCTGGATTGAAACCTGAGTAAAATCCGCCTGTGAAACTTTACATTGGATATGAAAACAATAATAAAACACTTGAACCCAGGTTTCCATGCAAAACACTCTCCTGGTCAAGAAATACAAATAATTGTGATTTTTTTCCTAAAGGTGGACTGCAGGGTATACACTGTCACGTGACGAGTGGTCCAGCTGATATTTGGGTGTCTGGTTTCTTTGAAACCTGCTAATTTGAAGGGTTCCATCTGGAGGGAATATGGCCGTGCCCTTTGGTATAACCTGGGATGGCCGCTCTGGGTAAACTGGAGCTCTGAGGGAGCTAGAGGTTAACCTGGCAGATTTTTAAGTTTGGTAAAACTTTAGCCTGCAGGTACAGTGCTTTATTTTTACATTTTGCAGACGCTCTTATCCAGAGCGACTTACAGTTAGTGAATACATATTTTTTTTATACTGGCCCCCCGTGGGAATCGAACCCACAACCCTGGCGTTGCAAACGCCATGCTCTATCAACTGAGCTACATCCCTGCCGGCCATTCCCTCCCCTACCCTGGACGACACTGGGCCAATTGCGCGCCGCCCATGAGTCTCCCGGTCGCGGCGACAGAGCCTGGATTCGAACCAGGATCTCTAGTGGCACAGTTAGCACTGCGATGCAGTGCCTTAGACCACTGCGCCACTCAGGAGTTACATGATGTTATGCACCTGTACATAATGTCTTACAATAAGGCTTATAATGTTATGTATCACTATGTATCAACATTTTTACTGACTCAAAAATGGCTGTTTTTTTGTGAGGATCATTATATGATTATACGACATTGTTAGAGGGTCATCATACATGCTTATTCCAAGTCTCCTACTGTGTATTATAACTGAATTAAAATGCATTACACATGTAGGCTTTAAGTAAAGTGTAACCAAAACTTCTTGGGAGAGTTTTAATAGATTTTCAACATTAAGTAATAGTAATTGCTTGAATCCTATTTTGTTATTGTGGAGAGTATTTTTGAGTGCTGATGTAGCAAGTGATGCTCAGGGACTAACTCAGGCATGGCTTTGCAATTCTGGGTATTGACGCTGAGGTTATTTTGGTAGATCTAGCATTACAATATTCTATGTCACAATGAAATTGTGTCTGCCGTAGATAAAATGCCTCAATAAAATCTACAAAATGATTGGCCAATGAACTAAAAAACACTTAACACTTCAAATGTAACACTGAAAGGAGTGAAAAGTATAATAATTTCATTTTGCAGTATCTCCGTCAGAAACGTTGGCAGGGACACTAACACCATTTTTTAAAGGGTTCCCTGATCTGGCTTCAGACCATTTGGGAGCCATATAACTCCCCAGTGTCTGGGCTCTGTATTTTCCTCCCATTATTCCCCTTTTTGTGGAGAGATGAAAGTTACTGCAAGGACCTAACTGTGGTGTGGTGGATGTGTTGTAAAAACCTTGGGACTCTTTTTAAATCGTCTTTGTGCTGGTCTCCAGCAGCTGGCCATGTTATTCTTTATTCTTACACAATATCTGTGTTTACCAGAGAGTAAATACATTTAAGAGGTATGTTTGAATGAGGCCTGCTCTCTGGCACACAGACAGTTGGCCTACCCTGGTGAAATTACAGACATGTTGAGATGGAAGGATAACAGCTATAGGACATTTGCTATTCACCATACAATGATGCTCAGAATTTCAGCTACTTTACCACAGTGTAAGGAAAGTCTTATAATTTATGTGGGAATACCTAGCTGATATATTTGCAGTGTATTCCTGTATTGGATGCCAGTTACACACTATGACATACATTTTCATTTGCTTTCCTTTTCTCCACAATATCAATGATGAATGCCTTTTTGCAAACAAAAGTTGTATAATTTTCCATTATTCTATATTTTCTATGACACAAAAAGATATGGGCAATGTGTTTGTTTGAAAATAATATTTTTTAAAGAGACACTTTTTCAGTAAGAACTTCAAGAAGTTTCTCGGAGTGTCTCCTGTGACGTGGCAGAGTGAGTGACTCCCATGGCTGGTGGTGTATCTGCCTGGCCCTGGCCTGTAAACTCCCAGCCTATTTACAGTTTGGCGTTGGGAGCGCCTGTTGGATTAACACACAGTGCAGAACAGAACCGCAGATGAATTAGCATGCAATCGCTGTTGCCTTGAAGTTCAATGTGCAACTGAAGCATATCCAAAAGGCCTAACCACAAAGTCTGGTCACAATAGGAACGTTTGGGAACCAAATTAACAATACATGTTTCTTCTGAGAAACAGTGAAAAACTAAAAGTAACAATATCTTCTCCTGAGGTTGAAACAGAATGGGAATGACAAGTAGATGTTTTATCCACATTGGTTGTAGAAATAAATCATTTAAGTCTCAATAAAACAATTTCCTCACTCCAGTGAATCAATAGGTGGTAGACTTGCATATATTTTCAAAAAAAGGGATCTTCACTGCTTCATGCTGGTTAACTGGGGAATCGTAACAGTTTGTCCTCGTGTGTGATGTCGTAATCATAATCATAGGTCAAAACCAGACTGACATATGTGTTACTCTCTCTGTAGTCCATCTCATAGTCTAGCCATTCTCAGTGAGTCAGTTAAAAAGTTTGACAATATTGTTCAAAATAAAACAACACCAATCTAAACGAGAGATTGGAAAAAAAAACTCCTTTGCAAATTGTTGTGAGTTGGCAGCTTGTTAGTCATAAGGAGGAGACACTTATAAAATTGACGTAAATAAACTGAGGAAACATATTTTTTACACATCCTGCAGAGCTGTTTCGTTCCATATTAAAACTACGAGGGTAGCAGCCGATTCCATTAACAGTAAGACAAATGAACTCCACATTGGAAAGAGTAGGAGCCAGCCCATTGTGTGTGTGAGAGAGCACAGCTGCCAGAAACAGGCACATGTGTAGACGCTCCTGGGTCCTCCCAGCCACTTACAGTGTGCATAAACAATGCCGCTACAATAAAAGGTGATTGGCATCTCCCATTGTTTCCCATACCTGACTCCTTCCCTCCTCTGCCTGTATTTATGTCTCTGGCTTGCACCTGCCATATAACACTCATTTTATCATTATTTTCTTTGAGTATAAATCTCCAAGACTGGAAAGAAAAAATGTGTGCGGTGTTTGATTTCAGAGTCCCAAGACGGGAATTACAAGTCAGATGTGAGCAGCAAACCCAGGAAGGAGCGGACGGCGTTCACCAAGGAGCAGATCCGTGAGCTGGAGGCCGAGTTCGCCCATCACAACTATCTGACGAGACTGAGGCGCTACGAGATAGCAGTCAACCTCGATCTCACCGAGAGACAAGTATGTAATGTCACCACTCTAACCTCATTCTCCCACTTATCCCTTTGGGTTCAGACATATTGTCCCCGTAACACATTTATGCCGGGTGGTGGGAAAAGACTGCCTCAGTTAGACCATGCAGAGGTTTTCGGAGCTACGGTGTTTTCCTAACTTTAGAACTTCTGGTTTGTGTGCTGTTGTGCTCCAGCTGTGACTGTGAAGAGGGACTATCATATTCCAGATATTTGTGTCTATTCTTTCAGTCAGCCTACAGTCAAGTAATGGAGACAGGCACAAAGGCAGGAGGTGCTGTCTAGCAAGTCACTTCCTGTTTCCCCCAGCTAGTCCTGTTTCCCCCAGCTAGGACAAATTAGTATCAGAGCGTAGGCAGAGGGGCCGCTGTAAACACAGTCACATGAAATAAATAATAGAGGACAAATTGCGGGGAAGGAAACATCGAACAGTGTTCTGTAACACCTATTTGGGGTGTCAGAGAGAAGCTATATTTCACATGTGGCATTCATCTGACCGTAGGTAGTTTGTTATATACAGTACAGTAGGGATTAAATGGATAGAACAGATTAGTTCCTGACAGTATATGTTTCTTATGTAACATCGGAGACTCAAAACCTGAATTTCATTTTGTATTAAGACAGATATCAGGACATTACATTCTACCACAAAGTACTTTCCTCCTGTATAACCATTTGGTCCTCCTGTATAACCATTTGGGTGTGAGGCCTTACACTGTACATATATAAAAACATTTAATTTTTTCGATTTTCGAAAAAAGCGCTTCAATGTAAGATTTCTAAAAGTCATTTAAAATGCCCAAACATAACCATAAACTAAGATAAAAAATATTATGCCTACCATCTAAACATTAATGTAACAATAAATAATGGCCACACTTTACATTACATCACCCTTACCACAGTGAATACCACTGGGTTAATCCATTAAGTATTTATGTAATTACCCCATTACAGCCTAGTAATTATGTACAGTTATGGAGTACTTATATTGCGCTTAGAACATCCAATATTTTTCTTATGTCAAATTCAAATTCATAACCATCTCTTAGAGAACATGAACCTACCTGTTATTCCAGAGAGTCAACATGATCCCTTAAGCATTACATGACTCAGACAGGCCTGTGTCATACCTTCAGTAACATGGAAACTCATATCTAGTAACAAATATGACTGCAAAACAGCCCATACAAACCAGTTATAATAATAACATTATAAGTAATTGAGTCATTAGCCCACTGAAGATAGCATTAGTAGAAATAACATGTACTATACAGTAGCGTGTGACAGCAAACTCAGTGACATGCACCTTACCTTACTGCACTCAATACCAGGAGAGAAAAGTGCAAGATTGCAGATGTATTTTAAGGTCGATCCACTTACAGTAATGACAGTAGGAAATCTGGGTGGCCGGGGTTGGAACTCTACCCGTCAACCTGATAGGGATTTTATAACTATGAAACTCAATGGACTGGACTCATTGACACATTGACAAATGGGAAATTGGTTGCTGAACTAAAAATACCTTTGAGTGATATATCACAAACATGTATATTAGGTAACATAGCAACAACATAGCAACAAAATTCATCCATCCCCATAGGCCCTTTTCACGATGACGTCATCTAACTTCCGCCTTTCCGCGTAGCAGGTTAACTTCACTTCCGTTCGCCCGTAACCTGAGACTTCTCAACTGTTGACCACTAACTAGCAAGCTAGCTACTTGAAGAAATTCCAAAAGGTACGTTTAAGTTAAATTAGTAAAGTTAATAGTAATAATGTTTACGTATATGCAATGGTTTGTAACTTGCTAACGTTATTGTTAATTCATAATTGTTCACTGCCTTAGTTACTTAAAAGTGGGATAACGTTAGCTAACAACAACTTAGTACCAGATACCGATAACGTTAAAAGGTAGCGTTACATTGCTGCCTGGCTGTAATGTAACAAGTTTACTTAGCTAGCTATCTAACCCTTTGTTAGGCAGTTAGTTTATTCATAAAATTATTCTGCCTTATGTTTTATAACTTAAGAAGACATCCATGTAGATGTTATAATAGAAATGATCAAGCTTCTGTCGCATTGAGTGGATAATCTCCTCATCCCTAAAGATTCTCTCAACTGTGAAGTCAGTGCGGGTATCTGTAATGAAGTCACACCACTGAAGTCCGCTTAAGGCGAGTTGGCCTTGAACCTGATAGTAGTATTTGTGGCTCTTCTTAAGGCAGGCCTGGCCTTTAACTGTGATCAGGTGTTTAACTTGGGTAACATTTTCAACATCGCAACTCTTAACCTCAGCAAGACCAAATGGTGGTGCTTCTGTTGGGCAGAAGACTTTAGCATCCGGGCTGGCTGCAAGGTGAGGTGAATCAGGGTGGATGATGACCCCGCATTGTTTCAGAGAGACATCACAAAAATCAGAATATTGCCTCAGTATCTCAGGTTCCAGATCCAACCCTCTTCTCATAGCAGCTGTCTGAGGAGTTCCTCTCAGAATGCGGGTTGCCAAAGCCTTGGCAGACAACTCCCCCACGAACATGGCATATTTCACGGAATCTGCTGGCTGTCAGTCGGGGTTTGCGTACCTGGCTCCACAGCTGGCATTCTGACTGCATTCTTGTTTCTGCTTCAATAGCAGCAGACATCTCCTCTGACACAATCAGGCTGTCCAAATGACATTGTTGTATGTAGTTGGGCTCAAAATCAATGGGAAATTTAAAGTTGTAACCTTCAATAGGCAACTGAGGAAACTCACTGGCACCAGGGTGTTTAATAATATCTCTACTTAATTCTAGAGGGCACTGGTAAGAAAGCACAGACCCAAATGGCACAGGGCCAAATTTAGAGTCCACCAAATTAAGGCCCTCAAGCCCGTGCAGCAATTTGCAAATCCCTGGTTGTGGACGGATGTCTTTCAGTTTCTCAGCACTGGCCATGACGTGAGGATCCGGAATAGGCCCTGGCATGAAAGTGAGATATGTCAAGTTTAGATTTCATTAAATGCCACCTTATCTTTTTCACTAAAAAAGACAACCACACTCATCCAGTCTCGTACATGCTTCTAATACAAATAAAAAAATATCAACTGAAAGTCTATATAAAAAGTAACAAATAATAATCACTTTTATGTTTGTATTATTTTAGAAATGCACTAAAGTCTTTGTGCTCTAGTACAGGCGGGGGCTCATTCAGACTCACCATCATAGGCTCGGTACAGTGTGCACTTCACACCAGCTCTGACACTTGTTTTTTTCTTAGCCGCTGGTTTACACACCGCCATATCATTGGTGGCCTCTGGTACAATTCCCTGTGATATAATAATGATGAACAATACATTGTCAAAAGTCAATACAAACTGCAAAGTTCTGCATCAGTGTAACAAATAATGTCTGACCTGTGTCCTAGGCCGGTGCCAGGTCTGCAGTGCGCTGGTGCATGACAGAGGCAATGGCACTGTCTTAAAGCCCATGGTAACATAGTGAGCACTTTGAAAAAGAAGTGCTACTATGTGATTACATAGTGCTTTCCCAGCAGAGCAGGAACATGACATGTGATTGAGTACCACAGGAACCTCTGCAGAGTCTAGTGTAACCTGTTCATAGAGACATAACAATTAGTGCTGTACTTACAAAACATTTTTTCTGCGTTTCATTATAAACTACTGTACACAATTTTCAAAACCCAATTTCTTTTTTTAATTAAGAAAAATTGGCTGTTCTGAAACCTTTGACAAGTAGTGCCAACACTTATCGAAAATTTGAACATTTTGAGTTATCACAGAATCTTTCCCAGTCTTTATTGCCGTCAACAACCCACATCGGTTTGTAAGAATTTCGTTGTGTATTAAGTTTAATGATACAAAATCAGAGCTCAGACTGAGAAACAAACTGATCCACAGTGGAACTTTGTGGAATCATTCTTATTAAATCTGCAACCGCAGCAAAACACAACAAAAAGAAAACTTATCTATCTTAACCTATCTTATCATAATGTTAGAGAACTGTTTATCTGAGAAACCTGAAGCCGATGAGCCTCCTCATTTTTCTTCATGGACCTGTAACATCGCCCTCTCACTGTCACCTCACCGTTAACTACACTTGAGACTGTTTCAATACAGTGATTGGGAGAAAGGGCGCAGCATTAGCCATTAATACATTACTGACTCTTATCTTACGGTCGATACAAACAGCAGTAATATTAAAAAGAGGCTGCAAAACAGAAACTCGTCAGCTCATAACCTTCGCTAGCATAGGGCTAATTTAAGCTAAATAAAGATAAACACGTACCTTCATAATCAAACAGGTAACCTTCAACGAAGAACTTGTAGCCTTTATCAAGCTTCGATCTTGAAGTAAGGGACCACTTGTCAGCAAGTCGTTCTACGTCGTTAAGTCGTATTGGTGGCAGATGTGAAAGGGACTGGGTGAACTCCATAATGATGTGCTACTAGCTAAGCGTTCCTAAGCGACACCGGATGTAAACATAACCTGCATCGCGGCAGAACGGAAGTTGTCTGACGTCACGTGAAAAGGGCCTATTGAGCTATAGGTTGTATTCAGGTGGCAAAGGCTTTTAAGGCGTGTTTGTGCAGGTGTGCCACAGTTCACACGTGCTCTTCTGACGTGCTATCATATGGACAAAAAAAAAATCCATAACCACCACTGATGTGATCGTCAGCATGGCATGTATTGTTGAAGGTTTAAGACAAACGTTGTGTGTAAAATCAAGTGACTTCCTTCCCATGTGACCCAGCTAGGCCCCACAGCATGACACTCCCCAAAATAAACCAACCAAACACAAGGAGAGAAAGAGAGACTCATCCAGAACCCAGTCAGTGTTGACTCTCACGGCTACTCGGACCCGATCCTCTGCGTAAACCATTTTAAGCAACAGCCTAATCATCATTCTGGGAGACGTAAATACTGGAGGAGTTGTCGAGTCAGGGAAATGAGGAAGCAGCAGATGCCAGGGAATGTGACAGTACATCAGCACATAATCACAGCTACAGTATAGAAATAGCTGCCAAACCTTTACAGCAGTGCCTGTATCAGGTACCAGGCTTACCATTTGACCAATATCCAGGTCTTTTAATAGGACTACTCAGTATTCTTAACAGTATCCAGCTATGCAAAATGTACAACTCCCTTCAACGGCCATTTTGCTGTTCTTTTCCGAATAACTCAACTTGTCTTTTGTGGTTGTTCCACAGGTAAAGGTGTGGTTCCAGAACAGGAGGATGAAGTGGAAACGAGTGAAAGGAGGTCAACAGGGGGCTGTAGCGAGGGAAAAAGAACTGGTGAACGTGAAAAAGGGGACATTGCTGCCGTCCGAATTCTCCGGCATAGCGGCTCTTCATCACTCCACAGACTCCCTGGCCAATGAGGACAGTCACGACAGCGACCAGAGTTCCGAGCACGCTCACTTATGATGCACAGCAGCAGGCCACGCCTCCTCAAAGTGTGCTCAGCGTCACATCTCAGGAACGTCCTTAAAAGGACATGTTATCTGGTTGTCGTTAGCAGAGTTCAACGATGCTAAATAAATGTGTACAAATGTACAAAGAAATGACGTGTGTTACTTGATCTAAGAAGATACATGTTAAGGACATTGGTTAAACCAAAACTAAGATCACCAATAAGTTTAAAGAACTGCGAACCCAACGCGGGAATATGAGATATTGCAAAAGGTCAATGCACATTAAGGTACGTTACGAATGTGCCTCCACTCAACGCTCTGTTCTTGGAAGCAGAAAATATTCTTAGAATATTAGGACAAATTCAGATTCAGAATTGGCCGAATTGTTATGAACATTCCATGTTGTGTGTCTTGCATTGAAAAAGGGGCAAGTTTATGCTTTTGATTTGCACTGTTGAACACTTGCCTCAATTGGTTTCTACTGTATGTCATATAAATTGCGATGTAATCAAATTATTGATTAAATCAAGTGTGCAGGAGAATCAAATTTGCTCAGCTAATATACAGTATACTCTGAACTTAATTATCTGTATTTTTCTTACCTTTGCTCTAGCAATAATTTCTTACACACACTATACCACTCACACAGTAATAAACATTTCTGACTTTTCTTAGCGGCCATTTTCTTCTGCCTGAATGATTTTTGTAAACAAAACTGACATGAATATCTCATGAACAGAGGTTCTACTGAAATGCTTCTCAGATCAAATAAATTAAACCAGAGGTAAATGGAATTCATGTTGGGTTGAATAACTTCACGATGCCTCCCATCCACATGAATCCAGGGTAATGTATGACTATGCTGTGAACTGAGCTGCCATGAATTAAACATTAGCCAACATGTAGAGAGCTGTTGATGGGGTGCATGCCTAATTCACCTTTTCCTCAGGGCAGGGTCAGGACTCAGGACTTCTGCCAAAGCCCCACTGGAGAACCTGCGAAAGGATCATATTATATTACAAAATCATTGAATAATTTCAAGACTTGATCTCCTCTTTCACCACAATGTGAGTGTGCATTCTAATTTGGAGCTAGAACAGTATTTAGTGCAAGCTAGCAATAAAGTGTAGTTTTGACCAAAAGCTAAATGAAACACTTGTGTGTGGTAAACATGATGAAACAGTATGAATTCATTATAATCATACTGTACCTATTAAAGGCCCAGTGCAGTCAAAATTCTGTTTTAGTGTGTTATGTATCATATTGTACAACAGCTGATGAAACTAACACTGTAAAAGTGTGAAGAAATTTGATCAGTGTCATTTCCTGATAGTTGCTGGTTGAAAATACAATCTACACAGGACCTTGTAATCATCAGGTTTGCAAGGGCGGGAGTTTCCGCTTGCCTGGTGACATCACCAGGCAGTACATTGGTTAATAGACCAATAGCAAAGAGCTTTCCAAACCTTTCCCAATAACAGCTATTTTTCAGTTTTCCCCTCCCCACTCAGACCACTCCCAGACAGTCCTAGCCAAATTCTTGCTTGAGAAATCTACTTAATTGTTACCCAGAAATGATTTGATATTGAGATAAAAACGGCTGCATTGGACCTTTAAATTAAATGCACAATCACCCATGCAAGTATTTTTTTTTACAATTTAAGATTTCTAAAACTGATAACTGCTCCCAGTTTGTAAACCAAATGTCACCAATCTCTCCACCATCTCCTTTCTGCGCAGTTTATTATTTAATGCTCTCTGCCTTCTTTTCATGTCAGGTGATGCAACATTCTCCTTTTCGAAATAGCCTCTCCTCTCCAGCAAGAAAAAAGATAACTTTGAAAGTTGACATATTTAACATCAATTAATAGGCTAATTACATTTCATGAGAAATAATAGGGCTTCACTATTTGATACCTAACAATTATCCATGACCTGCAAATCAAGGGAACTTAAGAGTAAAGACAGACCACAGACAGAATTGTCTGACAGCTTGCCATTCAGGCTAAAAATACGAAATGTCATAGCTGGTTTGTTCATAATATACATGAAAGATCACCGGACTTATTTGTTGTTATCGTTTCACTTCTGTAATTTATACTATGGTAAGATTTAATGGCAGCTAAAGGCATTGTCAGGCCTGAGACAAACAATCAACCCCGCACCTGACCTATGATCCACTTACTGTATCCCGCCTCCGGAGAGTGCCAATAAATGTACCCAATTACCTGCCTGGTAGTACCCGCCTGGTAGTTAAATTTCCCCAGACGATCGGTTTAGCATCACCTTGCGTAGTGGGATTGACGGATTGAAGGCGCATACAATGGCGCAATTCATGGATGTGGGCTCCTTGACCAAGGGTATTCGGTCCATGTTTTACATGGTCACACCGAACGAATCATCATTTGAAAATTTGGAGGATGTCCCGCCATACCTTCAACAGGTGAGTTCGTTATTGAACACGCTGGAGCACTTTTATGTGTTTTGTGTTTTTTGACAATCGATATTGTGCTGCTCATGCTAGGAGTGACACACTTGAAATGTCTAAACATAGCGAAAGAAAGTCTGCACACTTTGAATGATATCATAAAGGCTACTATATGTTCATAAATATTCACAAAAATGGTCACAAACAACTCACAAACCCCGTGGGAACTGTCAGGGAAGTGGTGCTATACAGTGACAAAGTCCCTACACTGGTTTCTGCAGTAGCCTAGTTAAGACAGTAAACTCTTGTCTTCGTGGAGCTATTACATAACATTGTATAAAGATACAAACACTGTAGAAGTTTAGTTGCTGTTGTTGTTTATGTCTAATATGGGCTTGAATGTTGGCTATATGGTTCATATTTTCATATTATATTATATTAGTACATTTATTTTTCAATTTGTCTCACAAATCCTTAGTTTTAGACAAACAATATGCATTTGCTCATGAGTGTGGGGAGGTGTGCCTGGTTCTGTCGAATGGGGGAATGTCTGTTAAATATTGTTGTGTTTTAGGACCACTTTTGACTCAAGAGCACCCAGTGCAAAATAACAGATCACACCAATACTTTTTATTGTGACATCTGCATGATAAATCCTAAAATCAACACGTTTGTTATTTGAGGGATAAAGCTCACATTTTAACAGGCTTCTATAAACACATATGAATAGAGAAAAAACTATTATCCAAACAGCAGGACTCCTAAGTGTCCTAATCCTGCTCCAAACATACTGTAATGAAACAACCTAATTTACTATAGTATTGTTAGACAGTTTTATGTGATGTTTGCATGGGTGTATCACGCCCATTTCGATGCTGGTTGTTGTTTGTGATGTAGTCATCACTCCGTGCACTAGTCTGTGTAGGATAGCCTACATATAAGTGTCAAAAACATTTGGTTGACTGTATGTACAGGTGTAGGATCTTAATTTGATCACCCTGTTGCAGGAGAACTTTTATGCAATGCAGGAAATGTAAAACTGGTAGTTTATTTGAGGTTTGAAAAGGCTTCTGAAGTTAGTCATTTCCACTTTGAAATTTCAGACTTGATTTTTCCTTACGAAAAATTTATTCAAAAAATGTATTCAAATGGCAATTAATTAAAATCCAAATGTTCTGTTGCAGCAGGATTATTTTCCTGCTATAGCAAACTAGCTCATATGTAACAGTTTTGCTTCCGTCCCTCTCCTTGTCCCAATCTGGGCTCAAACTCGGGACCCTCAGATCACATCAACTATCACCCACAAAGCATCATTACCAATCCCTCTACAAAAGCCGCTGGTCTATTGTGGTTATCATCATAGCTCAGTATTTAAATAAGTTGTTTATAAATAAAAACACTGCATAAACATTGCTTGTCTGATTTAATTCCTGCAGTAGTTTAATTGATTATCCAGTTGCAACAAGATATATTCTACCTGTTACTTTAGATCAAAGTGGACATACAGTACTCTCATAAGAGAGTGTACAGGGTTTGTGTCTTCAGCCTCACATACCCGTGGCTAACGTCAGTCATCTACAACCTGATAAAAATGGCCCTATTTGGGAAAATACCAACATCTGTTCCACAAATGTCATTTGCCTTGCAAGATCTAAGACCAAAAACAGAGATTTATATAAAACTATTAAAGACTCCCTTGACAATTTTCACAAGCCCAAAGTATGTTACAGCCTTAATAAGACTTGTTTTCATTTGTCCTGTTGTTTGGAGGAAAATGCCACACAGAGTAAACACAGTGGTTGTGAAGGTCAAACACACACATTAAGAAAGATTTTTCAAAAGTCCAAAACAACCCCCTTTTTTGCATGGCATGAGAACCTGAATTCCTTCCCAAATAATCTCTGTCCCGAAGTGGAAAGCTGTCAAGAACACAGCCCTGACGAGGTAAAACAATACTCTAGACATGAGAAAAAGAGGGAATGTTCAAGCCAGAATCCAAAATGATAATCTCTCTCTCACTCAGTGGGTTTGGAGAGAGAGTGCTTGCACTCTGAGCCCATTTGTTAGATGCAGTCCGTCAGTCCTCTGCCAGATGTTGGAGTGTAGCGTGTGATCGCCGGTCCCTCGTGGTCCTCTCGCTCGCCCCAACACACACTCACACACACACACACACACACACACACACACACACACACACACACACACACACACACACACACACACACACACATCCTATTCCACCTCCAGGTCTACACCTCACAATCCACATTCCACACACACTCCCTGGGTGCAGTAATGTGATCAGATTAAGGTTTAGGTGACCAGGTCAGGTCAATCACAGGAGTGACATGGTCATTTGCTAAGACTAGCCAACAGGTCCAACATACTGTTCAAGTCACAATTATGACATGATAGAAACCATTTTTGGTAACCTCTAGTAATTTCCTAGTAAGTTCTGTTCTTGCATACTCCACACCTATATAATACCTAATGCAGCAGATACTGTATGTAGCATACTTATAGAATGGAATACGAAAGAATATCATATAATAATTTTAGTCATATGAAGACATACATGTTTTTTTGTTTTTTGGCCCATCCAAAAATGGCCCTCATCGGAGGACAAAATAAGAACTTTCTTTATACAGCTTTTTTTGTTAGTTTTATGTTTTCTTACATGAACATACTATATACATTTTACAGACATGGTCCACTTTTTTACATTACTTACTTATTATATATGGATGGATAATATTCAGACACATCAGGTATACATGTTTTCAGTCGGAACTATTATCAATTGTTTGCGAAATGTGCACGTATAGTCGTCTGGTCATGTGACGTAACAGGACCTATTGAAATGAAAGGTTCCTCCAAATATTATTTGTATGGATTGTTCAAGTGTTTTCTTCTCCACTGGAAGCTGAAATAAATCCTCAGAGAGAGATGATATGTGACTATCCCTGTGTAGCTTCACTATAGAGCCATCAGGGAAACATCATGCATCACAAGACATGAAAGCCCTTTTTACACCATGTCCTCTTTGTTCATTTTCCAAGTCAAACATGTGAGGTTACTGTAAGCGTTCAAGGACACACAAGACATAAAAGTGGTGGAGTTTTCATTGTGCTTGGACTGTTTATTCATATTTGTTCTCCTTTGCTGTGACTGCAGGCCACCCCGTTCCTTATGGGCTTGATGGTTGTAGAACTGGTTGTGAGCCTGCTGAAGGATTGATCCCGGTGGCCTGCGTCAGTAACGTCGTCACCTCAGTGTCAGCTGGTATCATTTCCAGAATGCCCACGTGAGTAAACTATAACTTTCTGGTATGTTTCTAGAATTCCTACAGGGAAGCCTAAGCCTAGTCCTAAACTAAAAATAATTATCAATGAAGAATCTCCATAGAAATAGCTTTTTAGTCCAGGACTAGGCTTCATCTGTGTCCAGGAAACTGGCCCATTGAGTTCTATAGAAAAGTAATTACAGAAGTGCATTGCTTATGATCATGTATGGCTGTATATGTACAATGTTTTTTTGTATACTGCAAGATGATCTAACTGTGCACCTGATATGTATTGTGGAGACTCTGTGTGCTTATCTATTTGCAGACTAGCTACTTAAGGTCTTTTGAGTAATATTCAGTTGTGACTGAACTGAATACATTTGTTGTTTTTTCCCAGGCTGTTTGCAAGAGGTTTTGAAATAACCACTTACATCTACGTTTGGAACAACTTCCGTCTACTGGAGCTACCCTGGGACTCTGCCTGGACATGGTGGCTGGCTTTCCTAGCGGTGGACTTCGGCTACTTGTCACGGTTCCCTAAGACAGAACCCAGAAGCAGACCAGGACAAGGAGAGTTGAACGAAGGTGAGTGTTTATTACAGATTCAAAAGGTGCAGAATAATCCAGGAGACGGAGCGGGTGGCGGAGATGAGTAGGTGGAGGTGAAGTGGCAGATTAAACGATGGCACGGCAGGGGTTGGGTGAAGGTTCCGGGAGAATGACTGTAGACAGAAAAAAACTGAGGTAAGTACAAGGCAGGTCAACAAGGTGCAAAACAACAAAACTAACGCTAGTACTAAGAGGCTGATACGCTGACAAAACATACTGTTCATGGCTAACGATCCGGCAGGGAATGGATGTTAGGCCAGAGCCTAAGAAGGGTGATGATCAGGACCAGGTGTGCAGATTGCTGATGGGATGCAGGTGCGGAAATCAAGAGAGCTCCCCGGAGCGTTCCAGAACCCTCGGGAAACTGGAGATCACGAGCAGAAAAACTAGTCCACAGACAGGACCCGACTCAGACTGCCGGGATCGTTACAGTACCCCCCCTCCGACGAAACGCCACCGGGCGGACTCCCGGAGCGCCAGGATGGAGGCGGTAGAAGTCACGGATGAGGTCAGCATCTAGGATCTGTCGCCGCGGAATCCAACTCCTCTCTTCAGGACCATACCCCTCCCAGTCCACGAGATACTGGAAACCCCGGCCCCGCCGTCTGGAATCCATGATGCGTCGCACCGTGTAGGCAGGACCACCTCCGATCATCCGAGGAGGAGGAGGAGGAGGCGGAGGAGGCAACAGAGGACTGAGGAAAACAGGCTTGAGGCAGGAGACATGAAAGGTGGGATGGACTCTGAGCGTCCTCGGTAGTTTGAGTCGAACTGCCACTGGATTGATCACCTTCTCCACCACAAACGGACCAATGAACTCGGTAACAACTTCCTAGACTCAGTCCGTAACGGAAGATCCCGTGTGGCCAACCAGACCCTATCTCCGATGGTATAGGTGGGAGCGGGGATCCGGCGACGATTCGCCTGGAGCTGATACCGGTCCGAAACTCTAAGGAGTGCCTTTCTGGCCCGATGCCAGGTCCGGTGGCAACGACGAATATGGGCCTGAACAGAGGGCACTGAGAGCTCCTTCTCCTGAGAAGGGAACAAGGGAGGTTGGTAGCCATACAGGCACTGGAAGGGGAGACATCCCAGTGGCAGATGTAGGGGAGAGTATTGTGGGCATACTCAACCCAAGGCAACTGAGAGACCCAGGAGGTGGGGTTGGAAGAGACCAGGCAGCGTAGCGTGGATTCCATCTTCTGGTTGGCTCTCTCCGCCTGACCATTGGATTGGGGGTGAAAACCAGATGTGAGACTGACTGTAGCTCCAATGGCCAAACAGAAGGACTTCCAGACAGCAGAGGTAAACTGAGGGCCACGGTCGGAAACGATATCACTGGGCAAACCGTGGACCCTGAAAACCTCCCTAACCAGGATCTCGGACGTCTCCGAGGCAGAGGGAAGCTTGGCAATTGGCACAAAGTGGGCGAACTTGCTGAATCTGTCCACGATAGTCAGAACGACCGTGTTCCCCTCAGAAGCGGGCAACCCAGTGACGAAGTCCAGGGCCAGATGCGACCATGGTCGCGGGGAATAGGAAGGGGGGTGAAGTAGTCCAGAGCTGGGCCGATTGGTACTCTTATTCTGCGCACACACTGGACAGGCAGCAACAAAACCCCGAGTATCCTCGGCCATGGCAGGCCACCAAAAACGTCTGCGAAGAAACGCCATCGTCCGAGCCACGCCAGGGTGACAAGCCATCTTGCTGGCGTGGGACCATTTGAGGACAGCAGGACGAACCGACTCAGGCACAAACAACCGACCGGGTGGACCGTTACCGGGACCGGGCTGAGTCCGAAGGGCCGCCATCACCTCCTCCTCAATCTTCCACATAACTGCTCCCACGACGCAGTTCCGGGGGAGAATTGTCTCGGTCTTGGACCCACTCTCCTCCGTCTTGGAGAACATCCGGGACAAGGCGTCCGCCTTGCCGTTCTTAGATCCAGGTCGGAACGTCAGGGAAAACTTGAATCGTCCGAAAAACAACGCCCACCTGGCCTGACGGGAGTTGAGACGTCTAGCCGATTGCACGTAAGCAAGATTCTTGTGGTCAGTCCAGACAATAAACGGTTGCTCCGCCCCCCTCCAACCAGTGGCGCCACTCCTCCAAGGCAAGTTTCACCGCGAGAAGCTCCCGGTTACCCACATCGTAATTCCTCTCCGCAGGCGAAAGGCGACGAGAGTAGTAGGCGCAGGGATGGAGTTTACTGTCCGTGGAGCATCGCTGCGACAGGATGGCGCCAACTCCCACATCAGACGCGTCCACTTCAACGACGAACTGACGGGCCGTGTCCGGTTGAGAGAGAATCGGTGCGTTGGTGAATCGCCTCTTCAAATCCAGAAACGCTCGATCCGCCTCCGGATTCCACTTGAAGGTCCTGATACTGGAAGTCAAGGCAGTTAACGGAGCGGCCACACGGCTGTAATCCCGGATGAATCTGCGGTAGAAATTCGCAAACCCCAAAAATCTCTGGAGCTGCAATCTCGTACCGGGCTGGGCCCATTCCAGAACCGCTCTAACCTTCTCCTGGTCCATCCTAATCTCTCCCCTGGAGATGATGTACCCGAGAAAGGATGTCGTGTGGGCGTGAAACTCGCACTTCTCGGCCTTCACGAACAGGCGATTCTCCAACAATCGCTGCAGAACCTGCCGGACATGCTGGACGTGGTCGGAAGGTTCCTTCGAGAAGATCAGAATGTCATCCAGGTAAACAAACACAAAGAGACCGATCATATCTCTCAGGACGTCGTTCACCATACTCTGGAATACCGCTGGAGCATTGGTCAGTCCAAACGGCATCACCTGATACCGAAGTGACCCATCGGTGTATTGAAACCCGTCAACCACTCGTCCCCCTCTCTGATCCGGACCATGTGATACGCATTGCGTAGGTCTAGCTTGGTGAACACCGTAGCACCCTGTAAGGAGTCGAAGGCAGAACTCATCAAGGGCAGGGGATACTTGTTCTTGACCGTGATGTCATTCAACCCCCGATAATCAATACACGGTCGAAGAGAGCCATCCTTCTTACCCACAAAGAAGAATCCTGCCCCCAGGGGTGATGACGAGGGACGAACGAGACCAGCAGCTAGGGACTCCTTGATGTAGGTCTCCAAAGCCTCACGTTCAGGTCGGGAGATACTGTATAACCTTCCCTTGGGGTAGACAGCTCCAGGGAACAGGTTGATGGCACAATCATATGGTCGGTGGGGAGGGAGTGACAGAGCCTTCTGCTTACTGAACACTTTCCCCAAATCGTGATATGTCTCGGGAACCAGGGACAAATCTGGGGGTTTAGCCTCAATCACCTGACTGGGAACCGAATGGGGACAGGCAGTCTTGAGACAGTTAGCATGACAATCAAGGCTCCAACTCGTTACCTTGCCCGTCACCCAATCGAACGTGGGATTGTGTTCCTTCAGCCAGGGGTATCCAAGGACCAGAGGAACATGGGAAGACGGCAGAATGAAGAATGAAATCATCTCAGAATGATTCCCCGACAACAGCATCTTAACCGGTTCAGTCCTCATCGTGATACGTGCCAGACTACTGCCGTCCAGAGTGGTAGCTTCAATGGCTTCCGGCAATTGCTCCTTGGAAAGCCCCAGCTGTTCCACCAACTCGGCATCTAGAAAGCTTCCATCGGCACCTGAATCGATAAAAGCGTTAATCGCTAAGCTCTGATTCCTGTTCATAAGGGTAGCCGGGAAACGGGGTCTGACAGAGGTATTGAGAGGTCGAAACTGGCTCGCTAAAAGTCCTCCCAACTTTAGCGAGCCGCGCAGTTTGACGACCGCCGGGAACCAGTGGCGAGGTAATGTCCCGAACCACCACAGTAGAGGCAACAGTTAGTCCTACGTCTGTGTTGGCGCTCCTCCTTGGTTAACCCGTGCCGCCCCACTTGCATGGGTTCAGAATCGGGAGACAGAACCTCTCCACTAATCCTGTGTGGTGGCCGATGATCGACGTATTCTGATCCAATCCCCGACCCGACTGGAACCTGAGAAGCTGATCGGTTGGACGGAACCCATTGCTTCTCCCTCCTTCGCTCTCGGACTCGATTATCCACCCGAATAGACAAGGCTACCAAGCTGTCCAGGTCACTAGGCTCCGGATAGGAGATCAACTCATCCTTGAGCTGCTCCGACAGACCCTGGTAAAAGGCCGCTTGCAGAGACTCCTCATTCCACCCACTCTCCACAGCCAACGTCTTGAACTCGATCACGAAGTCGGCCACGCTGCGAGTTCCTTGGCGAAGCGAAAACAGGCGCCTAGCTGCGTCCCTCCCTCGGACGGAATGGTCGAAGAGCTTCCTCATCTCGGCCGTGAACCCCTGGTATGAAGCCATGCAGGGATCCTGTCGTTCCCAGACGGCTGAAGCCCACTCCAGCGCTCGACCACGCAGCAACTCAATCACAAAGGCTATCCTAGCCTTGTCTGTGGCATAAGAGTAGGGCTGTAGATCGAACACTAATCCACACTGCATAAGGAAGGAACGGCATCTTCCCAGCTCCCCCTCATATTTATCCGGCGTCGGAACCTTGGGCTCACGGAAGGACACAGCTCCAGAAGCGGCAGGCGAGATGGGTGAAACCGGTAGTGGATCCTCCACCGGAAACTCGCGTTGGTTCTGGACCTCCGTCAGACCGGTAGAAAGGTTCCGAACTGACAACGCGATCTCCTGTAGTGCCGTGCTATGTTGTCCCAACATCTTCTCCTGATGGGAAATGGCATGGCGAACAGAGTCCAGATCCGCTGGGTTCATTAATGGCCGGATCGTTCTGTCACGGTTCCCTAAGACAGAACCCAGAAGCAGACCAGGACAAGGAGAGTTGAACGAAGGTGAGTGTTTATTACAGATTCAAAAGGTGCAGAATAATCCAGGAGACGGAGCGGGTGGCGGAGATGAGTAGGTGGAGGTGAAGTGGCAGATTAAACGATGGCACGGCAGGGGGTTGGGTGAAGGTTCCGGGAGAATGACTGTAGACAGAAAAAAACTGAGGTAAGTACAAGGCAGGTCAACAAGGTGCAAAACAACAAAACTAACGCTAGTACTAAGAGGCTGATACGCTGACAAAACATACTGTTCATGGCTAACGATCCGGCAGGGAATGGATGTTAGGCCAGAGCCTAAGAAGGGTGATGATCAGGACCAGGTGTGCAGATTGCTGATGGGATGCAGGTGCGGAAATCAAGAGAGCTCCCCGGAGCGTTCCAGAACCCTCGGGAAACTGGAGATCACGAGCAGAAAAACTAGTCCACAGACAGGACCCGACTCAGACTGCCGGGATCGTTACACTACTACTGGGTCCATCGCTTTGCTCACGGTATGGCCACCAGTCTGGGTTAGCTCCTGACCTGGGTCAAATACGTACAGTATATCAAATACTTGAGGTGCACTTGATTTAGCTTGCCAGGTACAATGGAACCAATGAGAAGCAAGGGTCAACACTTTACTTGAAGGGGGTATGCGTAAGACATTCACAACAGTCATAACAGTCATAAATGTGTTATGACTAGTTTCATAAAGTTGTTATGACTGGTTTCATAAAGGTGTTATGACTGGTTTCATAAAGGTGTTATGACTGGTTTCATAAAGGTGTTATGACTGGTTTCATAAAGGTGTTATGACTGGTTTCATAAAGGTGTTATGACCGGTTTCATAAATGTGTTATGACTGGTTTCATAAAGGTGTTATGACTGGTTTCATAAAGGTGTTATGACTGGTTTCATAAAGGTGTTATGACCGGTTTCATAAATGTGTTATGACTGGTTTCATAAAGGTGTTATGACTGGTTTCATAAAGGTGTTATGACTGGTTTCATAAAGGTGTTATGACTGGTTTCATAAAGGTGTTATGAATGCATTATGTATACCCCCTTCAATTAAAGTGTTACCGAAGCAAGCTAGTCAAGCTAAATAAACCGCACCTCAAGTATTTAAAAGTATTGGGAAGTAGTTGTACTTGTATTTTTAGGTAAACATTATATGGTATGGAAGGTTTGATCAAATATGAAATCGCAATATTGATTCAAATATCTTATAATGAAATAGTAAATAGCCTTGCATGTATTTCAATTCTACATGTCCATGAGGATTGAATTATTCGTAACAAAATGTTTTGTCTTTACTGATTTCTCTATGGATGCAGCGTGAGCTATATCCGGTGATGAACGATTCTATAATGCACACATCGTTTTTATTTTTGAGAGGAAGCAATTATTCGTGAGTTGCGTCCAGATGTTTTTGAACTGACCAGATGTGAGAGGCTGTGATCTCTCGAGACATGTTGTCTTACCTGGCGCTTCATAGGGAGAAAGCTGTAAGTAGTGATGGCTCAATAGCAGCAGTGTTCTGGAGCTGCACCAAAGAAGCCCTCTAATTCTTCTCCCCATGCAGGGCTGTCATCGGTATTATACTGTGATCTCAGCCCTTATCACTTAAACTGCAGTTTGTACTGGACAATGACAATCTTAGCACCCAGAACAAAATCTCACATGTCCCACTGGGCACAGACGTCAATTCAACGTCTTTTCCACATTGGCTGAACGTAATTTTCAGTGAAATGACGTGGAAACGACGTTGATTCAACCAGTGTGTGCCCAGTGGAGAATGACAATGCAGAGATAACGTTTTTCTGACACACAACTTGCTTGGCAGCAGCAACATTGTGTTTGTGTGTCAAAACAGGGCCCTTGCTAAATTGTAGCTCTATTTACAGTGGGGAAAAAAGGATTTAGTCAGCCACCAATTGTGCAAGTTCTCCCACTTAAAAAGATGAGAGAGGCCTGTAATTTTCATCATAGGTACACGTCAACTATGACAGACAAATTGAGAAAAAACTATCCAGAAAATCACATTGTAGGATTTTTAATGAATTTATTTGCAAATTATGGTGGAAAATAAGTATTTGGTCACCTACAAACAAGCAAGATTTCTGGCTCTCACAGACCTGTAATTTCTTCTTTAAGAGGCTCCTCTGTCCTCCACTCGTTACCTGTATTAATGGCACCTGTTTGAACTTGTTATCAGTATAAAAGACACCTGTCCACAACCTCAAACAGTCACACTCCAAACTCCACTATGGCCAAGACCAAAGAGCTGTCAAAGGACACCAGAAACAAAATTGTAGACCTGCACCAGGCTGGGAAGACTGAATCTGCAATAGGCAAGCAGCTTGGTTTGAAGAAATCAACTGTGGGAGCAATTATTAGGAAATGGAAGACATACAAGACCACTGATAATCTCCCTCGATCTGGGGCTCCACACAAGATCTCACCCCGTGGGGTCAAAATGATCACAAGAACGGTGAGCAAAAATCCCAGAACCACACGGGGGGACCTAGTGAATGACCTGCATAGAGCTGGGACCAAAGTAACAAAGCCTACCATCAGTAACACACTACGCCGCCAGGGACTCAAATCCTGCAGTGCCAGACGTGTCCCCCTGCTTAAGCCAGTACATGTCCAGGCCCGTCTGAAGTTTGCTAGAGTGCATTTGGATGATCCAGAAGAGGATTGGGAGAATGTCATATGGTCAGATGAAACCAAAATATAACTTTTTGGTAAAAACTCAACTCGTCGTGTTTGGAGGACAAAGAATGCTGAGTTGCATCCAAAGAACACCATACCTACTGTGAAGCATGGGGGTGGAAACATCATGCTTTGGGGCCGTTTTTCTGCAAAGGGACCAGGACGACTGATCCGTGTAAAGGAAAGAATGAATGGGGCCATGTATCGTGAGATTTTGAGTGAAAACCTCCTTCCATCAGCAAGGGCATTGAAGATGAAACGTGGCTGGGTCTTTAAGCATGACAATGATCCCAAACATACCGCCCGGGCAACGAAGGAGTGGCTTCGTAAGAAGCATTTCAAGGTCCTGGAGTGGCCTAGCCAGTCTCCAGATCTCAACCCCATAGAAAATCTTTGGAGGGAGTTGAAAGTCCGTGTTGCCCAGCGACAGCCCCAAAACATCACTGCTCTAGAGGAGATCTGCATGGAGGAATGGGCCAAAATACCAGCAACAGTGTGTGAAAACCTTGTGAAGACTTACAGAAAACGTTTGACCTGTGTCATTGCCAACAAAGGGTATATAACAAAGTATTGAGAAACTTTTGTTATTGACCAAATACTTATTTTCCACCATAATTTGCAAATAAATTCATAAAAAATCCTACAATGTGATTTTCTGGATTTTTTTTTCTCATTTTGTCTGTCATACTTGACGTGTACCTATGATGAAAATTACAGGCCTCTCTCATCTTTTTAAGTGGGAGAACTTGCACAATTGGTGACTGACTAAATACTTTTTTCCCCCACTGTATGTCAGTGGCACATCAAACCCTGCTCCAGATCTCTCTCTAATCCAAATATGTCTGGCTTAAAGTCCAGACTGTCCTGTCCATGTGTTGACATTTGAGTCCTGGGTAAATATAAACTGTGTTTTTGAAGGTGGGTAAGACACCTACCGACTGTATTGTATGATAAAAAATGACCCAGCCAAACCCTTGGCCCCTGGCAGTGCCAACCTGCCAGATTGAGTGGTCTGCCTGTCTATAAAACATGTAAACAAACCTCACACAGAGGTTTATTATCCTCAATTGAAGGTCGTTAACCTTAGCTAAGCAGGTTTTTATTGTGGCATATGAAGGTCGATGACAGTCTCTTCTCAGGCTAAGTGGATTGTAGCGATAGGTTACATAAATATCAGTCCCAATTCTGCCTATTTTACCATATTTGTAAATAGCATTTCACTAGTCCTGAATTAGAATTTGTACAGTATATCGTAATGAAGTGCTTACTTATGTAATTCTCTCATTCTCTCCGTTGTTTAAAACAATTATTCATACAATATGATATATCTCTGGTTTATTTGGTCAGATTTTTATTTTTGAAGTGTGGTATGATTTTTATGTCTAGAAAATGTCCACTTACTTTCATTTCCTCCACTCCAGCTTTGACTTGTTATTATGGAACGTTGTCCCTCACCGCAGGACAGGCCAGACCCAGTCTTCATTCACTCTTCACTCTGGCCCAGTGAGGTCATCTTGATCAACCAGTTTTTGACCTCCTGGCCTATTCCAGGGTAGAGTTTGACCAATGCACAGTTCTCATTTCTGTATTGTTGTTGTCTGTGTAAGTGAATGCCTACAGTATATGCTTAAGGCAGTAGACATGTACCTGTATTTAGTTGTAATTGTCACTAAGAGACAAGGATACTTTAGCTCTTGTAATTACACAAGAATGAAAGCTAACAATGTGTATCTAAATGTAATTTCACATTTCAGGAATTTCCTCTATTTTATAATGTTCTGGTATGACACTTACATCAAAACAGTTTAAATCGTACATTTCTGCATCAATTGAGCATATGAAAATGTATCTACAGTTCGATTCTGTCAAAACATATGACCTATAAATCTCAATACTGTGTTAAAAGTGAAATTACAATAGAAAGCTGTGAAGAGGGCAGAGTGACATCCTCCATGGGGAAATGTGAATCCTAATTAGAAGAACTGTAAAATACTAATGTGGATTTGAACAGTTTTATGGCCATTTCATAGTTTCCCCTCATGTCACTTGAAAGGACGGTCTCATTATAATTGAATGGAAAGAGCTTTGAAAGTAAAAAGTTGGCCTCTCTTCGCTGATGCCATCTTTATAGAGAAGACATTACTTGCCCTTGCTCTGGGCAGCCAGTTAGCTCTTGGGGATAGTGACACAGAGAACAAAATGGCCATAGTCTCTTGGCATTTAGGGTTAGAGGCCCTCTTAACTGTCTGTAGGCATTCTTTATGACAGAGTTAATACAGAGTAAAGTGAATGGCAAAATAAAGCACAATTAACATGTGATATATTTGATTCAATCCCCAAGTCAATACTTGGTAAAGGTTCAATGAGAGGCACTGTCAATGAGATGTACTGTTTTCGCTGCACTGGGGCGTAGCGAAAACAGTATGTTTCTAGCTGTTAAACGCATACATTCATTTTTGCCGGTGTGAGCAGAGAGCAAGCCACTTTCTCAAGTGTTCTCAGGCATTGAATAATTCACAAATATAACCCTAGAACCATTTAATAGTCCCAGTCTTACCACTATGCCTTTCTGTTAGGTAGTTCTGCATTTCTAACCCTGTGTCATTTTCCAGTCACCACCTCTGTTTTCTCAGTAAGTCTATGCTGGCATGTAGCTCTGCCAGTAGTCCTGCCAGTGCTATCTGTTATTACTCAACCTTTGTTCCAACAGCAAGGCCTCTCTCCTCATCAGTAGACTTGTAGACCATTGAAAATATATTATTTATGGATGCTTGCATCCTTTGTATGCTAACTCACTTGTAGAAATACCTTCTAAGGTAAGCTGCATAGGGAATCATGTACTGTACCATGTTTTGTTTTTCATTTGACCTCTTCCAAAGTGATGACATTTGGTTATTAATTATGGTCTTTCACAGTCTGCTTTCAACCCAAGAAATGATACAGTCCAGAGGCAGTTATATTCAGAAGGCAATATGCTTTTTGGTGGTACGGGGGGATGCGGCTGACTTGTTGACAGTCCTGTTGATTCTGTTGATTCTCCTCTAACCTACAGATATAGGATCTTAATTTGATCACTCTTTTGTGATTTACATAAATTCACTGAAAACCCACACTAACACATGGTTATTTTAACAGTATTGCACTTTTCATGTAGCCTACTTTTAGACAGCTAATAGCGTATCAAGCAACATTATGGACTACACATTCAAATCCTGTTGCTGTGGGATTATTTTGCTGTGACAATATAGGTCAAATTAAGATCCTACATCTGTATAAGTAACACTAATAGCTAGTATCATCCCAGAACACATCTATATCCAGCCAGCTTTCCTAAACCACAGATCAAAACCACAGGTCTCCCTCACATTGGTTCTACGTGAGATCATAGATCTAGAGGAGTTTCACCACCCCAGCGTTCGTCTGTATACTTCACCAGCTTTATTCATATCAGCATTTGAAAATATGTCCCCTTCGAAATATCTGTTTTCTCTGTTCTCATACAGTAGGAGCTACAATAGTATTAACACATACTCATGTTACTGTACAGGGACACTTGGTACAGTACTCCAAGTATGTTGTAAAAAAATGTACTGTGTCAACTCCAGCTTAGCATGAAGACTAACTTCTTGTAATCCATTAAGGTATTTGGTTAATCTTAGCACACTGATTGAAGGTGGCACTGGATACACAGAACTGGATACACAGCTCAAAAGCTGGGACTTATGCAGTTTAATTCCTATTTACCTGTGACGATCGTCACCATTATAATTTTCAGTTGACAGGGGGAGATAATATATGGGGATATATTTCTGCCAATATTACTGTAAATATCCAAAATCTTCCCCCACAATATTTTGACAATATTTATTTCTCATCAAAAAAAGCCATGATTCATTGTCTACGCTGTACTGATGACAGCCTTCACCTGAGATAATGTTATTCAGTGTGTAGCGCCTGGGTACCTGCGTTTCACTCTCCATAGCATCCTGTGGTGTGTGTGTGCATGCGCGTGTGTGCGAGTGTGTGTGTCTGGCCGGGGCGTCCTCTCTGTACCATAGCCTAGCCCTACGGACAGCAGCAGTTGTCAAGACAAACAGATGGTCGTCGCTGCGCTGCACCGGGGCTGGGGTTGCCGGGGCTGGGGCGTCCCTGACGAGGCTCGGCTGATCTGAATGTTATTGTTTTAAAATGAGCTCCTTTTGGCCATGCGGCGGGGCGGGGGTTAACCTCCTGGTGGCCAGGGCGTCATAAATCTTCTCTGTGACTGGAAGTTCCTGGCCCGGAGCAGGTTGGAGGGTTGGAGGGAGGACAAAATAACCAAACCCGTCGGGCAGGATGTGGGCGCTCACTGTGCTACAAGAGACCCGAGCTGCTAGCACCTCTGAGACCCAGGGATAATATCGACCATGGCTAGCAGGCCACGAAGTTCAGCTCACTGTCTGAGTGTGTGTGTGTGTGTGTGTGCGTGTGTGTGTGTGTGTGTGTGTGGGGGGGGTATTTGTCTGTACAGTATGTGTGCATAGAGGGGCTAGACTGGGCTGGGTAAGGAAAAAAAGGGAGCCTTCCTGATGAGCTAAGTGACTAAGCTGAGCTAAGCACTCTGCGGCCCAGGGGTCTACTGCTCTCATGTTTGGTCAATTGCGACTGGCCCCTGTCACTTTTGTTTTTGTAGGACAGACAAGTGTCACTAATGATGTTGACAGGAAAGGTGAATCATGGTGGAGTGGGATACCAATCAAAACAGAGCTTGAACACATTGGTGATCAGGTGGAAAAATGTACTGTATTACGTTACATTAAACATTTTCATTAATATGTCGTTTCTTTAACAAGATTAGTTTGGATTTAGATGAGTAGACTTATGCTGCAGTGGCACTAAGACATGAATCACAGGTCATGAATCGTATGTGCTTGACATAGAGTCACTCACAAGTCACTGTTGATTGGGAGAAAATGAAGTAAGAAGTGGGCCTGACTTAGTGTGTGTGTGTGCGTGTGCGTGTGCGTGTGCGTGTGTGTGCGTGTGACTTGGGGGTGAGGACAGCATGAAGTATTGCAGTGACAGGGGGGAGCTAGTCGGCTGTCCCAGGGTAGGGGTTATTGTGTTATAGTTGGCACTTCATGTAAGGACCTCCAATCCAAACACCGAAGGCCCTTCACAGGCCATTACGAACGTGATTGACAGGGCATTCAACCACTCGGAGGCCTGCCGATCAAAGCCGAAACGTTATGCCAAGGTCTGGTCACGGAGGGCGGCAATTTAAGCAGTCGATTATTATTGCTTTAAAATAGTCTGTGTTCTATTGATTTGGGACTATAGGCTATAACAGACATCCCACTATACAGTGGGGGAAAAAAGTATTTAGTCAGCCACCAATTGTGCAAGTTCTCCCACTTAAAAAGATGAGAGAGACCTGTAATTTTCATCATAAGGTTCACGTCAACTATGACAGACAAAATGAGAAAAAAAATTCCAGAAAATCACATTGTAGGATTTTTTATGAATTTATTTGCAAATTATGGTGGAAAATAAGTATTTGGTCAATAACAAAAGTTTCTCAATACTTTGTTATATACCCTTTGTTGGCAATGACACAGGTCAAACGTTTTCTGTAAATCTTCACAAGGTTTTCACACACTGTTGCTGGTATTTTTGGCCCATTCCTCCATGCAGATCTCCTCTAGAGCAGTGATGTTTTGGCGCTGTCGCTGGGCAACATGGACTTTCAACTCCCCTCCAAAGATTTTCTATGGGGTTGAGATCTGGAGACTGGCTAGGCCACTCCAGGACCTTGAAATGCTTCTTACGAAGCCACTCCTTCGTTGCCCGGGCGGTGTGTTTGGGATCATTGTCATGCTGAAAGACCCAGCCACGTTTCATCTTCAATGCCCTTGCTGATGGAAGGAGGTTTTCACTCAAAATCTCACGATACATGGCCCCATTCATTCTTTCCTTTACACGGATCAGTCGTCCTGGTCCCTTTGCAGAAAAACAGCCCCAAAGCATGATGTTTTCACCCCCATGCTTCACAGTAGGTATGGTGTTCTTTGGATGCAACTCAGCATTCTTTGTCCTCCAAACACGACGAGTTGAGTTTTTACCAAAAAGTTATATTTTGGTTTCATCTGACCATATGACATTCTCCCAGTCCTCTTCTGGATCATCCAAATGCACTCTAGCAAACTTCAGACGGGCCTGGACATGTACTGGCTTAAGCAGGGGGACACGTCTTGCACTGCAGGATTTGAGTCCCTGGCGGCGTAGTGTGTTACTGATGGTAGGCTTTGTTACTTTGGTCCCAGCCCTCTGCAGGTCATTCACTAGGTCCCCCCGTGTGGTTCTGGGGGTTTTTGCTCACCGTTCTTGTGATCATTTTGACCCCACAGGGTGAGATCTTGCGTGGAGCCCCAGATCGAGGGAGATTATCAGTGGTCTTGTATGTCTTCCATTTCCTAATAATTGCTCCCACAGTTGATTTCTTCAAACCAAGCTGCTTACCTATTGCAGATTCAGTCTTCCCAGCCTGGTGCAGGTCTACAATTTTGTTTCTGGTGTCCTTTGACAGCTCTTTGGTCTTGGCCATAGTGGAGTTTGGAGTGTGACTGTTTGAGGTTGTGGACAGGTGTCTTTTATACTGATAACAAGTTCAAACAGGTGCCATTAATACAGGTAATGAGTGGAGGACAGAGGAGCCTCTTAAAGAAGAAGTTACAGGTCTGTGAGAGCCAGAAATCTTGCTTGTTTGTAGGTGACCAAATACTTATTTTCCACCATAAATTATAAATAAATTAATAAAAAATCCTACAATGTGATTTTCTGGATTTTTTTTTCTCAATTTGTCTGTCATAGTTGACGTGTACCTATGATGAAAATTACAGGCCTCTCTCATCTTTTTAAGTGGGAGAACTTGCACAATTGGTGGCTGACTAAATACTTTTTTTCCCCACTGTAGTTGTTGATGACCTTATTATCTTGCTGTAGGTTGAACAACTAAAGAAAACAAATGAAAATAAAGATGCTTTATTGTTACCTACTGTATACTGGATAGGTGCAGTGAAATGTGTTGTTTTACAGGGTCAGCCATAGTAGTACGGCACCCCTGGAGCAAATTAGGGTTAAGTGCCTTGCTCAAGGGCACATCGACAGATATTTCCCCTTGTCAGCTCAGGTATTCGAACCAGCGACCTTCCGGTTATTATTAATAGATTACTTAGTAATCACCGGAAATTGCATTAACTTTCTGGAATTACACAAAGTTTGTTTTACTGAGTTAAATGGGACCTTGGACTGCAGTACCCCATGTTTATGACATCTTACATAAGCACAGTTCCTGAAAATAGTTACAGGTTAAATATGGTCTTGTTTGATCAAAGTCCAAATCGCTGTCACTTAGAGCTGGGCGATATGGACAAAAATCCATATGGCGATAAATTACCTGAATTGATGTGATAATGATAAATAGAATCATACGTTTATAACAATGTGCACATTTATTTATTATCCTTTAAACTACTACTATTAGTTTGATGGTTGTAGCCATCAATTGTACCATTAACAATCACCCATATTATTTCATTTCACATTTCTCTAGTATAGTCTACTTATCGTAATGAACGATATCAGCAAAATGTGTCGATAATTTTCAGTTTATCATCCCAACTCTACTCTCACCTGAATCCACACACCTGTATGACCTGAAGTCATATGATGCACATTGCAACACATTAGTAACATGTGTTCATTTGAGTACAGTGTAATGTCTGACCTGACCATATTATTATTATTTCCATTGACTGTCTCTGTTCCGTTTTGCATATTAGTGTGTAATTATCTACTTATCACTGATATTCAAAAAATCTGCAAAGCCCTACTTGAGACCTGTGGATGTGCAGACCTCAGCGTTTCTGCTCTTGGTGGGAAAGGTTCTCTGTGGCATTCGTTCTCATCATTAAAGGAGTTCCCTCCTGAATAGGGCCTGCCAAACTATGCGATGTCCTGCTGAGTCGCAGGATGAGGACATGGCTTGCAACGAAGCCTAGCAGTTCATACTTCCTACTAGTGACACCCAGCATCAATTTTAGCCCGCTCCGGCCCCTCAAACCAAAAGAAAGGGGCTAGCAAAAATCTAAAAAACAATGGCGGGATTATAACTTCTTCTTTGTGTTTCTTTAACAGTTGATCTAGTTCCTCCGTGGGCTCTGACAGGAAGAAGTGTAAAAGCACGCGTAAACGACTCAAGATATTACTCACAACGTCTCTTCCTGTTTTTCTCTCTCTCACTCCTCTTACCCTCCGGTTAGGTTTATGGTGGAGCTACAGATTGAATTCTGTTTTCGTAGAGTAGGGAAATTAAGTTTGAAATCCAGTATAGTAATATCATTGAAGTTTTAAACTGAAATTGTACTCTCACTGTAGTTTGAACCATCTGTCCTCTCACACTAGTTGATAGCTTGTTGACGTTACAGAGGTGTCAAGTATTGGCATGTCGTTTGAGAGGGCTCTCCCTGTCTCCTAGGCTTTGGAAATTCCTCATAGACAAGGCTTGCTGATTTTGATGGTTTGGCCGCAGGTTCTTGGACGTTTGATTTGAGGTGTCCGAGGACGGATCATGGAATTCTCTTCACAGACACCTACTGTACACACCTTCACACACACTTTCTACAATGGTGTGTTTGTTCAGGTGGCGTCTCTCGACCCATTGGGTTTTATGGCTCTCTGTTTTGATAGAATTCACAAGTTTATTAAACAGTGAAAGAGCCATACAGTACCTTCAAGATGTCTCTTTAGAATGAACTCTCGAAATAGAATGAATGGAGAGCTAGCCCAGTGAGTATGCGCTCATCGTACACATGACTACATTTAGCAGGCATAAATGTGCCTCCCTACATTTTCAAAATCCAACTTTGTTATCAACTTTAATTAGAGTTGAATTATTTGTTTTTGTTATCATTTATCGTGTAATCATAGCACAATTACACATTAGGGCTACCACATGGGGTTTTAATGGGTATTGAGTAACTTTCACTGCTTTTAATGAAATGCACAGTGGGGAGAATAAGTATTTGATACACTGCCGATTTTGCAGGTTTTCCTACTTACAAAGCATGTAGAGGTCTGTAATTTTTATCATAGGTACACTTCAACTGTGAGACGGAATCTAAAACAAAAATCCAGAAAATCACATTGTATGATTTTTAAGTAATTAATTTGCATTTTATTGCATGACATAAGTATTTGATCACCTACCAACCAGTAAGAATTCCGGCTCTCACAGACGTGTTAGTTTTTCTTTAAGAAGCCCTCCTGTTCTCCACTCATTACCTGTATTAACTGCACCTGTTTGAACTCGTTACCTGTATAAAAGACACCTGTCCACACACTCAATCAAACAGACTCCAACCTCTCCACAATGGCCAAGACCAGAGAGCTGTGTAAGGACATCAGGGATCAAATTGTAGACCTGCACAAGGCTGGGATGGGCTACAGGACAATAGGCAAGCAGCTTGGTGAGAAGGCAACAACTGTTGGCTCAATTATTAGAAAATGGAAGAAGTTCAAGATGACGGTCAATCACCCTCGGTCTGGGGCTCCATGCAAGATCTCACCTCGTGGGGCATCAATGATCATGAGGAAGTTGAGGGATCAGCCCAGAACTACACGGCAGGACCTGGTCAATGACCTGAAGAGAGCTGGGACCACAGTCTCAATGAAAACCATTAGTAACACACTACGCCGTCATGGATTAAAATCCTGCAGCGCACGCAAGGTCCCCCTGCTCAAGCCAGCGCATGTCCAGGCCCGTCTGAAGTTTGCCAATGACCATCTGGATGATCCAGAGGAGGAATGGGAGATGGTCATGTGGTCTGATGAGACAAAAATAGAGCTTTTTGGTATGAACTCCACTCGCCGTGTTTGGAGGAAGAAGAAGGATGAGTACAACCCCAAGAACACCATCCCAACCGTGAAGCATGGAGGTGGAAACATCATTCTTTGGGGATGCTTTTCTGCAAAGGGGTCAGGACGACTGTACCGTATTGAGGGGAGGATGGATGGGGCCATGTATCGCGAGATCTTGACCAACAACCTCCTTCCCTCAGTAAGAGCATTGAAGATGGGTCGTGGCTGGGTCTTCCAGCATGACAACGACCTGAAACACACAGCCAGGGCAACTAAGGAGTGGCTCCGTAAGAAGCATCTCAAGGTCCTGGAGTGGCCTAGCCAGTCTCCAGACCTGAACCCAATAGAAAATCTTTGGAGGGAGCTGAAAGTCCGTATTGCCCAGTGACAGCCCCGAAACCTGAAGGATCTGGAGAAGGTCTGTATGGAGGAGTGGGCCAAAATCCCTGCTGCAGTGTGTGCAAACCTGGTCAAGACCTACAGGAAACGTATGATCTCTGTAATTGCAAACAAAGGTTTCTGTACCAAATATTAAGTTCTGCGTTTTCTGATGTATCAAATACTTATGTCATGCAATAAAATGCAAATTCATTACTTAAAAATCATACAATGTGATTTTCTGGACTTTTGTTTTAGATTCCGTCTCTCACAGTTGAAGTGTACCTATGATAAAAATGACAGACCTCTACATGCTTTGTAAGTAGGAAAACCTGCAAAATCGGCAGTGTATCAAATACTTGTTCTCCCCACTGTATATGTTACTATAGATAGCCTATATGGGGGCTTTGTGGTCCAGACTTAGCAAAGGTTCCTCTACTCCCATGTAGATGAAGCCAAAGTGTTTGGGGGGTGCCACTGCCAAAGAGCACAGAGAAATGGGTGGTCCGGAAACAGCTCAGAGATCCAGTGAAACTTAACAAGCGTGTTTCTTTGGATGTTAAAATGAAGTGTAATAGTAATATTAATGTAGCAAGTATCACAACACAGCAGAGGAATGTAAACTGCAGCACAGGGACATGGCTGGATGGTCAACAGCTGTAGACTAATGCTTTTATATCATAGTTGTCATAATATCGTAATGTCCCCTATGGTTTGCTAGGTTCATGGTTTGCTCGATTTTCTACAAGACTGAGTAGATGAGTGTTGTTAGTCGTTTAAAAAATTAGGGTTGCTAATACTTTTTTATTCAATTCAATTATGCAATTCGTTCCATTCATTAATTCAAATAATTAATTTTTTTATTCAATAAATTCTGCAAGCGGAGTGCAAGCGATGACATGCATGTACAGTAGCTATATGTGCAAAAGGCCCAGGCTTTAAAGTGGCAATATGTCACTTTTTGGGCGACTCGACCAAATTCACATAGAAATGTGAGTTATAGATATTTCTATGGTTCCCATTCTTAAGTTTTGTTTTTCTCTCTTTTACTTTCGGTTTTGTACACCAGCTTCCAACAGCTGAAAAAACAATATTTTTGGTTATGGAAAATATATTTCACATCGGTTTAGATGGTACAATGATTCTCTACACTAGCTGATTTTGTCACATAAACTGAAATTAGGCGACCTATTAGAGTTTTAGCAACCAGGAAATGGGGGAGTGATTTCTACATAGTGCACCTTTAATCCTGTACAGTATAGGAAGTAACGTACTGTTTGCACTTTGCAATTGCTCCTCATGGTCATTGACAGATTAAAAGCAGGTCACTTTGTAACGGTATGAGATTAAGAGATTGGATTGTTAGACAGTGTTATGTGATGCCCTGTCTACCTGTTGCTAAATCTGTGTGTGTATGTGTGTGTGTGTGTGTGTGTGTGTGTGTTCCCACGATAGAGTTGAACCTCCTCTGGGCTGCTCACCAGGTCCACCACAGCTCAGAGTACTATAACCTTTCCACAGCCCTCAGACAATCCCTCACACAGCAGTTCTCATCATGGGTAAGAGCCCTACTCATCCACTGGAACATCTATTCTATTATATTCTATTCTATTCTATTCTATTCTATTCTATTGTGAACAACATACTTTTGTCTGATGCTGGAGATGGCAAAAGTTGATAAAAAAAAAACATGTTTTATTGTCACACACTGGAGAGATGCAGTGAAATGTGTAGTATGGCACCCCTGGAGCAAATTAGGGTCAAGTGCCTTTCTTAAGTGTGGTCCTCTGTAGCTCAGCTGGTAGAGCACGGCGCTTGTAACGCCAAGGTAGTGGGTTCGATCCCCGGGACCACCCATACACAAAATGTATGCATGCATGACTGTAAGTCGCTTTGGATAAAAGCGTCTGCTAAATGGCATATTATTATTATTAAGTAACATCAACCGATTTTTCACCTTGATATTCGCACCAGCGACCTTTCGGTTACTGGCCCAGTAAACGCTAGGCTACCTGTCGCATTAGAAATGCATTTAAGTCCAACATTTGCTCCTTCACCACAATGTATGCTATGTTATGCACAAAGTATGGTATACTTAAGCTATAAGGCCAGAGGAGGTGTGGTATATGGCTAATATACGACGGCTAAGTGCCTGGACACAGCCCTTAGCTGTGGTATATTGGCCATATATCACAAACCCCTAAGGTGCCTTATTGCTATTATAAACTAGTTACCAACGTAATTAGGGCAGTAAAAATAAATGTTTTGTCATACCCATGGTATATGGTCTGATATACCATGGCTGTCAGCCAATCAGCATTCAGGGCTCGAACCACCCAGTTTATAATATTCTATATCCATAGTCAGAAGATTATGCACATTTGGTCCTTTCCAGCCTAAATCAAAGAGATTAAATTCTAAGGTGAGTCATTGAGTACGTTTACATGTACACTAATAATTCGATATTAAACTGATTAGCTGATTATGGCAGTAGGCAGAGTATGGCATTAGTCATGTAAACACCTTACTCTGTTTACCTTAATCGGCGTACGGTCACAAGCATACATGATTAAAACACCTGTTTTTTGTGTGCAATTTTTCGAATTATTAGGACATATAAACACCTTAATTGTAGTTCCAGCTGTGTATTTCATCTGCGCATGTGCTAGCACCAGCCAAGCGAGCTTCCCTCTTTAGTGAAGTGTGTTCGGAACAACTGAAAGTATGCATCTTAGAAGTAGTTTTCACATACAAACTTTAAATGTCCGAACTCAGAATCAAATAGGCTTCCCAAAAATAACATGGTCGCAGTGGTAGAATGTTTATTTTGATTAGTGATTTCAGATGTATCCATGTCAACAGGATTATTAGGGAAATCGTTTTTCTTGCAAAGCATGTAAACGTTTAAATCAAACTATTATATTAACTTGACTATCCACAATACTCGTGTTATTGTGTGCATGTAACCGTATTAATTGTGTCTGTCCTCAGGTGTTCTATCTCCCAATGGCGTTGGCAGTACCACCCTCTGTGTTTGCTGTTCACATCCAATTCAACCTGCTCTACCAGTTCTGGATCCACACTGAGGTAAATACAACCCACAGTACCACCAGTCTCATGTTACCATCCACAAGACCTTAGGGCCAACCTCGGTCCTATTCATTAGTGCACACCGTAGCAAAACATTTTGAAATGGAAAACAAAAACAAGCACTACTTATTGCATAAGCTTAGGTAGTCTCTCCCCGTTTCGTCCCGTTTGCTTATTTTTCATGCCTAGTGAATGCGACCTTGTTTAATGATGATTATTCATGTAGTCAATATTCTACAAGATTCATTATGCATATTTCCCAATTGCTGTAATAGCGTAAACTGTAAAAATTCAGAGATAAAGCTACTTTGACTGAAAGTTCTCTCACTCTAGTCCCTATACTAACTGCTGTTAAGGGGAGATCAAGTCAAACCTGTGTTTAATAAAAAATAATGAGATTTTATGAAATATTCCAAACAGAAGCAAGACCAGTCGTTCTCCTTTAAAGTGACTGGGAGTATCATTTTTACAATCCCCAATCGTTAGGGGAATGAATGGAGTTGGAATCACTTCCATCTTTTAGTACACTATTAGTGAAAACAGTCATAAATTCGAAATTATCTGAGGGATATAATTTATGATTTCTTTATAGACTTTTTTGATGTTGAGTAATTTATTGGCACGTGATTCCCAGACCTGATCTGGGAATAAAAAGTTTGAGTGAAGCGGCAAGACCTTTTTCATTCAAGATAAAACTCTGGCTGTTGCCAGACCACTCATTACATGGAAATAATGAATCATTTAAAAATATTTTCCCAGACTGATCAGTTGTAGACTTTAACATCAAAATGTCTGTAAAAGTCGCACCGAATGAGAAATCTGATACTTCTGAAATATGTTCCTTATGGCATGATCTGTAATGATTTTCTGTGTGTGTGTGTGTCTGCTTAATAGAGTGATTGAACAGCCATACGTGTTTGATTACGAATGACTGCGATATTGTTTTGGAATGCTTGTGCATGCACTAATGTGTATGTCTGGAAGGAAGTGTGTACTTCCATACTAGCTAGTAGCTACTATTACAAGCATGCTTGTATGCATAAGTGTGTGTGTGTGTACAGAGTGTGTTCAAGTGTATGTAAGAGCATTATCAACAGTGTCAACTGCTTTATGGTCTTGGCACCTCTTTCCATCCTAGTGTTGCTTTTAGTTCCAATCTATAAATATTGTTCTTTCCATCTGGGAATTTGATCACCTCACGCTTTCCGTCATTCTTAGAGCTTAGACCATCAACTCATCAAATAAGAAAATGCTTTAGTCTTATAAAAAAGGTTTCTAGCCAGATACATTTAGTTGCTACTGTATGTTAACCAAATTGCCAAAAAAGACCCCAGGAGTGCACTACCAGTTAAAACATAAATTGGCGAGAATCTCTATTCAGATCGTTTTTTAATCCAGTACTAGGTTTAATCTATGTCCGGGAAACCAGCCCAAATTGTAGCAGCTAGGCTATACATTTTTTTGTTTGTTTGTTTAATGTTTGTACATTCTCTGTCTTTCAGGTGATCAGAGATACACCCCCAGTCACCACAGAGTTCACCACGGTAAGAAAGAAAGCCTCTTCTTCTCTGTCAATCACACATATTCTTACCATATTTGACGTGAGTTGATCAGTGCAATATTGGTGAAAAAGGAAAATGATGTGTTGCATTTCATTGGCAGGGCGAAATGAATATTGCATTGCTAAGAATTACGGGGGAGCTCTGATAATATGGGACCGACTATTCGGTGAGTAAACGCTCACAAGGTCAGTGCTTGTTGTAATATGACATTGTCCATATAACTACATTCTCTCACTTTGATTTATCAGGTACCTTTGCTCCAGAGGGCGATAAAGTTGTCTATGGTCTCGTACACAAAATAAACACATTTGAAATCCTCCATATTCAGGTTAGTCCCATGAGAAAATACAAAATGAATATCTTATTTGCTGTGTTGTGTTTTGTACACTGTAAGATATAAACTACTAGACTATAAATGCATATACAAGCTATCAAAGAGCAAATTGTCACAGTGTTTAGACTGAGCTGACACTGCATGCAAACTGTCTGATTGTTCCCGTATTACATCAGTGGAATCAAACCATTTGTAGGGCAGTTACTCTCAATCAGTGTATACAAGTAAATGTTACAACATTCAGGTACCGCTATAGATGAGGCCCCAGCTAGTGGAACAGCCATGCTGTAACCATAACATTATTACGCAACTTTAAACAAACCGCCCAGCAGAGGTGAAAGAGTCCAATTAAATGAAATACTAGAAGTTGTGTTTGATTATTTTCACTGCCCTTACCACTGGCAACTTACCGCATGAGCAATCCCTCCAAAATGACAAGCAACATTCTCAACCCAGTATTAATTAACGCACAGATTAGCATTGACAACAATGAATATGTAGTAATATCAGGGCTTTTATAGTAAAACTGCTTATGTAATATAATGTCACTGTAATGTGATGGTATATCTTTTATATTTTTCCTTTAGTTCCATTAATATAAATACTTGTGGAGGAGGTTCAACAGATACAAGAACATCTTCAATAAATTGGGCGTCCTCTGGAAAGGACCAAGTTGGAAACCTGGCAAACCAAGGCTGGGGGATCACGCAGAGGTGCCTGAGGTACTACCACATTCAATATGAAGACACATTTTGTCATTAGAGGAAGAGAGAGAGATAGCGAGAGAGAGAGATAGCGAGAGAGAGATAGCGAGAGAGAGAGATAGCGAGAGAGAGATAGCGAGAGAGAGATAGCGAGAGAGAGATAGTGAGAGAGGGTGTCACGCCCTGGCTCTGGGGACACTTGTATGTTGAGCCAGGGTGTGAGTTTCATTTGTTTTTCTAGTAGTTGTATTTCTATGTTGGCCAGAGTGGTTCCCAATCAGAGGCAACGAGTGTCAGCTGTTGCTGGTTGTCTCTGATTGGGAACCATATTTAGACAAGCTGTTTTCCCACAGTGGTTGTGGGATCTTGTTCCTTTTGGTTTGTACCGTAGGACTGCACGTATCGTTTGTTGTTTTGTTCGGGTGATTACTCTATTAAATAAAATATGTTCACCTTCAACGCTGCGCCTTGGTCCTCTGTTCCCGACGATCGTGACAGAAGATCCCACCAGAACTGGACCAAGCAGCGGGTCCAGGAGCCCTCGCCAGGGAAATCTCTGGCGGATATCCAGCGCCTCCTCGACTGGGTCAAGCCGGGTGAGCAAGAGAGGGGCTTGACGTGGAAGCAGAAGGGCGAAAGGCTGGCGAAAAGTATGGAGACCTGGTCCACGGGTAGGAGAGAAGCCCAGAATTTTTTTTAGGGGGGCTAACGCCGTGAACGACGGGGGCAGCAGGAGACCGCGATAGAGCGGCCCAGCGGGTTGGCAGAGGAGGCCGCCAGGTTACGGGGGCCACTGGTCAAAGAGGGGAAGGAAGGTGTAGAGGCACGGCGAGAGGTACTGGGGTGTGTTACCAGTCCGGTCCGGCCCGTTCCAGATCCCTGCGTAGGGCCAGTGGTGTGTGTCCCCAGTACGGTCCGGTCTGTTCCTGCTCCCCGCACCAAGCCAATGGTGCGCGTCGCCAGCCCGGCCCGTCCTGTTCCTGCTCCCGCACCAAGCCAATGGTGCGCGTCGCCAGCTCGGCCCGGCCTGTTCCTGCTCCCCGCACCAAGCCTATGGTGCGCGTCGCCAGCCCGGCCCGGCCTGTTCCTGCTCCCCGCACCAGGCCAATGGTGCGCGTCGCCTGCCCGGTCCGGCCCGCTCCTGCTCCCCGCACCAAGCCTATGGTGCCCGTCGCCAGCCCGGCCCGGCCTGTTCCTGCTCCCCGCACCAGGCCAATGGTGCGCGTCGCCAGCCCGGTCCGGCCCGCTCCTGCTCCCCGCACCAAGCCAATGGTGCGCGTCGCCAGCCCGGTCCGGCCCGTTCCTGCTCCCCGCACCAAGCCAATGGTGCGCGTTGCCAGCCCGGTCCGGCCCGCTCCTGCTCCCCACACCAAACCAGTGGTGTGCGTCGTCAGTCCGGCACGGCCCGTGCCTGTTCCCCACACCAAGCCAGTGGTGTCCGTCATTAGTCCGGCACGGCCCGTGCCTGTTCCACCGGTGCCTGGTCCGGCATCGGTCAGCTGCTTCACGCCGGAGCTAGAGCAATCCGCTCCACCAGTGTGCAGTCCAGCTCCGGTCAGCGGGGCCAGACCGGACCAGGGGTACTTTGGGGGGTTGGAGAGGAGTGGGGATCAGGCCCGAGCCGGATCCGCCGCCAAGGCGGAGTGCCCACCCGGTCCCTCCCCTGTGGTATTTAGTTGGCGCGGTCGGAGTCCGCGCCTTTAGGGGGGGGTACTGTCACGCCCTGGCTCTGGGGACACTTGTATGTTGAGCCAGGGTGTGAGTTTCATTTGTTTTTCTAGTAGTTGTATTTCTATGTTGGCCAGAGTGGTTCCCAATCAGAGGCAACGAGTGTCAGCTGTTGCTGGTTGTCTCTGATTGAGAACCATATTTAGACAAGCTGTTTTCCCACAGTGGTTGTGGGATCTTGTTCCAGTGTGGTTTGTGTTTAGACCGTGGACGTCACGTTATCGTTTTGTTGTTTTGTTCGGTTATTCACTAATAAAGAGTATGTTTGCCTTCAACGCTGCGCCTTGGTCCTCCTCTCTTCCCAACGATCGTGACAGAGGGTGTGTAAGACGTGGGGAATCATGGAGACAAAGAGAGTATGAAGAGAGAGTTGAAGACAGTGTTCTAGCATTTATGTTGTGTCTGCATTCCCAAAAGGGACACATTTGACACTTTCATACTTCATTACCTATCATTATGAAGCAAAGTAAAACACTATCCTCACTATCCAAATGACTCACAGTATTCTCACTTGAAAGATTCACATTTTACACAGCCTTTACAAGGAAACACTACACCAAATAAATCCTCAAGGCCTTTGTAGGGGGAACACAATAAGCTCATTTTCACTTTAAATAGTAAGTCTGTGGGTGCCCTGCTAGGGATCAAAAGGGTGTGAGTGTGTTTGTTACTATAGTGCCCATCAGGAGCCCCAGTGGTTGGCTTTGAAATAGCGCTGATGGTGGCACATATTTAGGCCCTTCACACTTAAAAAAACTCCACCCCTCGTCTTTATGATTAAATTGGCCCCTAAACTCTTGCATGGTGATTCTAAACATGTGGAGGGTGCTGGAATCTGACTGAAATATCTTGAAAGGCTTGCCATTGTAGGCCTAGACGGGTGCATTGATATTCTCTAAGGAGAGAGAGAGAGAGAGAGAGAGAGAGAGAGAGAGAGAGAGAGAGAGAGAGAGAGAGAGAGAGAGAGAGAGAGAGAGAGAGAGAGAGAGAGAGAGAGAGAGAGAGAGAGAGAGAGAGAGAGAGAGAGAGAGAGAGAGAGAGAGAGAGAGAGAGAGAGAGAGAGAGAGAGAGAGAGAGAGAGAGAGAGAGAGAGAGAGAGAGAGAGAGAGAGAGAGAGAGAGAGAGAGAGAGAGAGAGAGAGACATTGTCGAATGTGTTGGCTTTTGAGGCTAAGCAGAGCTGTGGGCTGGAACACCTACAAGGGTAGTGATGTGAAAGAAACCCACATGTGGCTAACTCACCCAAGACCCCTGGAAAACCCCTGCAAGAGACCTGTACCAATTCAACATCTAGAGCTCTACACTTTTGTGTTTTAAACCAAGTTCAAGCTACATACAGTATTGATGTTCTGTAGTGAATTATTTCAAAGTAGTTGAACAATATCTTATCATCATATAGACAAGCCATGACAATATGGCCAGTTAAAAAATCACAACATTCAGGAATTATGTTATATTGTCTTATCTTTTTGTTTAGCTGTATTATATTGCTGTTTTAATATTTCTGATTTATGTAATTGACAGGTTACTGGAGAAGAGCTGCCATACAATCCCAGTTGGCCTCTGGCTCTGCAAGTCTATGTCTGCATACATGGTCTAATGTTGTTGGGTGTTTACCAGGATCTGTTTGAGTCAAGGCTGGTATGTATTGTCAATCTCAAGAGTTACCAGTCATAGATAATCAACTGGGATTGAAAACACAGGGTTCTATCTTATTTTAGCCATTTTAAATAATGTAATTTTCATTTTCTTCGAAGGAACAAAGTCACAAACATTCGGTTTATTTGAGCTCATTACATGCTTCATTTGGTTGTTTTTCTACAGTATTTACAGAAAAATACTGACTCTGCTACCATCCAGTCAGTCCTCTTTAGAATAACCTTTGTCTATTTTTTTCCACTCTCAGAGCCAAAAGCCCCCCCCCATCCCCCTCCTCTGTCAAAAAACCCAAGTCAGGTTTCCTCAGCAGTTATCTTTGGACTGCTTTTTTCCCCAGGCATAGTTTTGGTTAGCCAACATATGCTGTCACACCCAGCCCTTCAAATTGAGACAAAATGGCCTGTCTTCATGTGATTCCTACCTCCGTGGTGTTCCCTTAGTTGTGGTCCTCCCTCCACATAGGCCCACAGTCAAAGAGTTCCCCCTTCTTATTGGCCACCAGTGCATGAAACAGCAGCACAGCAGCTGGTGGTCTAATAGTGAACACAAATGCCTTAATTGCCAAGTCAACCATTTCCCAACCATTTCCCAACCCAAATAGCCTTCAGGATGCAGTAATCAGGATTTCCAGGGAAAATAACCTTGGCCTGACAATAAATCATGTCCATGTATGTATGTACGTATACCTCCATGTTCACTAGGCACGTATTTATGGTGACTATTGATGATACAGTATAGCACAATTTATGGTCTTAGTGTTAATTCAAAGACATTAAAACATATCTATTTCAAACAAATCCCATAGGGCGGCGCACAATTGGCCCAGCGTTGTCCGGGTTTGGCCGGTGTAGGTTGTCATTGTAAATAAGAATTTGTTCTTAACTGACTTGCCTAGTTAAATAAAGGTAAAAAATAAAAATAAAAAAAAATAAAGAAGTTAGCCTTCAATTACATCATGGGTATAGCCTCGTGTAGCTACAGTTTATTTCAGGTTGGGTAATTTTACTATAAGGACACACAGGTAAATTGACCAAGTCGAAATGCTAATTCCTCAACTCAGAATCCAACCAATCTCTTGTCCTGAAAATAATAATGGTAATGATGAAAACCATTATAATAATAAGTTAATCTCCAGGTCTCTGGGGATATAGAAGTAATAACATAATCAGTCCAGTGCTGGAGTCACTGAAGCGCCAGCAGATGGTGAATTTCATTTATTTTCACTCACTGTTATTGTTGAAATACGATATGGGCCGAAATAAAAATTTAGCGCACTGAGCGAGCTTGGAAATCCAAACATTTTCCTCTCGATTTGGATTGTTTCTGCTCTGAATGCCCATTATTTTTGAAAGTTTATGAACATTTACCCCAGCGACAGCTAGGTTGTGTCTAGGGTCCATTCCCCCAGGGTAGAGATAGTCAAAGTAAAGATCATGTAACCTAACTGACCTGCTTTGACTTCTGGGTAACAGTACCAGTGGGTGCAAGACAGCATAATGATTCCCTGTAAAATAGCCTAATCAAATTGTATAAATAAATAAAATACAATTGCCAAAGAATACATTGCTGTATAGATTGGTAATTAGCTTATAATAACGGTGTAGTTACTGTATTACTGTCAATTTAGACCTCAACTTAAGAGTTACTGACTATAGTGATGGATAAGTTTACTGTGTGTCTTTGGAATCCATGTAATGGAAATGCTTTAGTATAGTTGATTTATAACGTCTTATTTGCCCCCATTGAATACATACAGTAGTGCCCCGCCTATACTTTCCCACGTGTGTGTTAGGGGAATATGGGGTTTAACAATTATAGGGCCTGTACCATATAAACATGAAGAAATACTACTTTATTGCTTCCTGTTGATATGTTGATGCCATATATGGCCTGTTGGGAATGTGCATTGTTGTGTATGTACTGTATGGAGGGAGGCCAGTGAGGTTTGCATGTCAGGGCCTGTGATTGGAGTGTTGAAGATCCAAACCCTGCTCCGACAGACCAATCTAGTCCCTTAGAGGCTAGTCTTACAGCTGTCTTTTAGGTTAGCAACTTAAGGCCATGCATTTTCACCTCTCATGTATCCATCCACGGGTTGGGGTTGTGTGCGAAAAAAACAGCTCGCCAAGGTCAATGTGAATGTGTACAGTATAGGACTGGTGTTCCCCATAGTGTTTGCTTTGGCTTGATGTATAGTGGTACTGAGAGCTATGTACCGCAACGTCTTCCACTGTGGTCAAGTCCCTTAGCAGGACTCAACAGAGATGGTCAGAGGTAATATCCCTATTATATAGAGCGTGAGAAAAGAAAGGGGGATACCTAGTCAGTTGCACAACTGAATGTCTTCAACCGAAATGTGTCTTCTGCATTCAACCCAACCTCTCTGAGTCACGGTTACTGGCAAGACTCTACACTACATTGTGTAGGGGAGCTAGATGTAACATAATAGCTTACTGTGTATAGATGTGTGGTCTGGGATATTTAAAGGGCATGGTTCATGACTTCACTCATAGTCAAATCTCCTGTGCCCATAATTCACCATACAGATGCAGGATCTTAATTTGAGCCAGTTTACCACAACAGGAAAATAATCCTACAGCAACAGGAAATGTGAATTATTATGTTGATTATAATTAATGGACAGTTTTGTAGGGGGTTGATACATTTTTAAACCTCAAATACACTACAAGTTTTAAATTTCCTGCATTGCAGGAAAGTTCTCCTGCAACAGGGTGATCAAATTAAGATCCTACATCTGTACCTTTTCTCATGATAAGCATTATTGGTGTGTCTATGTTATAGATGCTATCCCAGCTGACTGTTCTGATGATGACTGACTACATTCTACTCAGTCTGACCTCCATTGGCTTCATCATTGACCAAAGGTACTGTACTGCCATATATCACTGGTACTGTACTGTTATCCCTCACTGTAAATAGCTTGGAATTAGCACACACAGATTGGTCCTCTTCAAGGTTACGTGGTCCAACGCATTTTAAGTCAAACAATTTAGAAAATTGAAATGGAAAAAACTCCAATAATGACTTATCAATAGATTGTCTCATATCTCTTGGATTTCAATGCCATAACTGAATTGACTTGAATCAATTGAGTCGAAATGCCACTTAAACCAGTTCGTTATTGGCGGTTGTTGCGTTCTTTCCCTATGCAGGTCAACTGCATCCATGTTGGAGTTGCTACGCTGTGTGCTGATGGTGATGCTGCTGAGATATGGCTACATGACGGCACCAGCACCACTGGTTGTGCCCATTGAGGTAGGAGACTGACCGTGCTGCTACTACAAAACATTTTAGAACCCCTTTTGGAGAATGATACAATATGCTAATCTAACATTTAAAACACTAATTCTTCAAGAGGTGTGATAACTTGGTTTCCTACTGTAATGGAAAGCTGGACATATAAGTAGGCATTTATCCACACCATTTCATTGTCCCTAACATTTTACTAGAAAACACAGACATACTGTACGTGACAATGAGATATAAACATACTTTCAGAGGTAACAATTAGTGTAATACAAACCTATTAACCAATCAATAAGAACGTTGTTTTTGATGATGACCGTGTCAGTCAACAAAACAAACAAAGGGTGTCAGGAAATAGTGCACTTAGCAGAATGCCCTCCGGTCGATGGTAGGATGGGTGGGGCGTGGAGTGTGTGGGGAGTGGAGTGTGCGAGGTTTGCATGTCAGGGCCTGTGATTGGAGTGTTGAAGATCCAAACCCTGCTCCGACAGACCAATCTAGTCCCTTAGAGGCTAGTCTTACAGCTGTCTTTTAGGTTAGCAACTTAAGGCCATGCATTTTCACCTCTCATGTATCCATCCACGGGTTGGGGTTGTGTGCGAAAAAAACAGCTCGCCAAGGTCAATGTGAATGTGTACAGTATAGGACTGGTGTTCCCCATAGTGTTTGCTTTGGCTTGATGTATAGTGGTACTGAGAGCTATGTACGCAACGTCTTCCACTGTGGTCAAGTCCCTTAGCAGGACTCAACAGAGATGGTCAGAGGTAATATCCCTATTATATAGAGCGTGAGAAAAGAAAGGGGGGATACCTAGTCAGTTGCACAACTGAATGTCTTCAACCGAAATGTGTCTTCTGCATTCAACCCAACCTCTCTGAGTCACGGTTACTGGCAAGACTCTACACTACATTGTGTAGGGGAGCTAGATGTAACATAATAGCTTACTGTGTATAGATGTGTGGTCTGGGATATTTAAAGGGCATGGTTCATGACTTCACTCATAGTCAAATCTCCTGTGCCCATAATTCACCATACAGATGCAGGATCTTAATTTGAGCCAGTTTACCACAACAGGAAAATAATCCTACAGCAACAGGAAATGTGAATTATTATGTTGATTATAATTAATGGACAGTTTTGTAGGGGTTGATACATTTTTAAACCTCAAATACACTACAAGTTTTAAATTTCCTGCATTGCAGGAAAGTTCTCCTGCAACAGGGTGATCAAATTAAGATCCTACATCTGTACCTTTTCTCATGATAAGCATTATTGGTGTGTCTATGTTATAGATGCTATCCCAGCTGACTGTTCTGATGATGACTGGCTACATTCTACTCAGTCTGACCTCCATTGGCTTCATCATTGACCAAAGGTACTGTACTGTCATATATCACTGGTACTGTACTGTTATCCCTCACTGTAAATAGCTTGGAATTAGCACACACAGATTGGTCCTCTTCAATGTTACGTGGTCCAACCCATTTTAAGTCAAACAATTTAGAAAATTAAAATGGAAAAAACTCCAATAATGACTTATCAATAGATTGTCTCATATCTCTTGGATTTCAATGCCATAACTGAATTGACTTGAATCAATTGAGTCGAAATGCCACTTAAACCAGTTCGTTATTGGCGGTTGTTGCGTTCTTTCCCTATGCAGGTCAACTGCATCCATGTTGGAGTTGCTACGCTGTGTGCTGATGGTGATGCTGCTGAGATATGGCTACATGACGGCACCAGCACCACTGGTTGTGCCCATTGAGGTAGGAGACTGACCGTGCTGCTACTACAAAACATTTTAGAACCCCTTTTGGAGAATGATACAATATGCTAATCTAACATTTAAAACACTAATTCTTCAAGAGGTGTGATAACTTGGTTTCCTACTGTAATGGAAAGCTGGACATATAAGTAGGCATTTATCCACACCATTTCATTGTCCCTAACATTTTACTAGAAAACACAGACATACTGTACGTGACAATGAGATATAAACATACTTTCAGAGGTAACAATTAGTGTAATACAAACCTATTAACCAATCAATAAGAACGTTGTTTTTGATGATGACCGTGTCAGTCAACAAAACAAACAAAGGGTGTCAGGAAATAGTGCACTTAGCAGAATGCCCTCCGGTCGATGGTAGGATGGGTGGGGCGTGGAGTGTGTGGGGAGTGGAGTGTGCGAGTTGCCTCTTTGATGATGAGCGGAGTCGACAGCCAGTCTTTAGGGGCCATTAGGCCTAGTTAGAGCATTGGTCCTTCCTGTAGCCAGCCATGCTCTGTGGATGAAGCTGCACTGTGTTCAGGTGTGACAGTATGCCATTACTGTAGTGTATGTGTCCCTGTATGTGTCCATTGTGCCTCATTGTGTTTGTGCGTATGTGTTAGCGTGTGTGTGTGAGAGAGAGACTACGTGTGTGTGTGTGTGAACCGTCACTAGCTCCGGCCCCACATTTACCTGTGATGGATGACTCCAGATGCACGGCCCAATTGACCATAAAATTGCTGTGCGTTTCTGGCACTTGCGGCGGAGTTCTAGATCGTGGCTGACCTCTCATTACTTGCCTTTCTCTCTCTCTCTCTCTCTCTCTCTCTCTCTCTCTCTCTCTCTCTCTCTCTCTCTCTCTCTCTCTCTCTCTCTCTCTCTCTCTCTCTCTCTCTCTCTCTCTCTCTCTCTCTCTCTCTCTCTCTCTCTCTCTCTCTCTCTCTCTCTCTCTCTCTCTCTCTCTCTCTCTCTCTCTCTCTCTCTCTCTCTCTCTCTCTCTCTCTCTCTCTCTCTCTCTCTCTCTCTCTCTCTCTCTCTCTCCCTCCCTCCCTCCTTTACTCCCTTGTTCCCTGCCATCCCAGGCAGTGCGAACTGCAAACTGCAACACTTCTGGAACCAATTAGTCTTGTCTGCCGCTAACCAAAGCTGGCTGATGAGATTTGCACGTGAGCACTGCGGCTGAATTGCTACTTTTATTGTGTGACTCCACATCTGCACACTCAGGTGTTCAAAAAGGAGACTGGAGTTTTTTCCCAGACACATTATTTTTCAAGATGATAAAAACAAAACAAAATATGCTGTGAATTAATTACAAATGTATTCAACTTCGACTTGAAAAAACGTGTTCATCGTGATTTATTCACTACATGCTACATGGCAGTATTTTCTCCATGACATCTTTGTTTTATATACTCTTTCAGCGAATGATTCATTAGGCCCTATTCAATGTCTCAGTATTTCAGTTGGAGCAGAATAAATGTCACCTAAGCAGGTGCTGCCCATTGAAAAGCATCACCATTTTCATGAAACGGTTCCTGACTTTGTACCTTGTTACCCATTACTACAAGTGAGGCAGCAAAGAAACCGAGGTACAGTAATGATATATTGTCCTGACGCGTGAGGTGAACGGCCAGCTCTTTGTTGCTGGGGGAGTCATTTTGAAGTCGCGCCAATCAATTCAAGCTGGGGACTCAAAGTGGAGGGAAGTTCACATTTAATTGTAGTCACTCATTCAATTCCACTATTAAAAAAGAACTACCGGTACAAAAAATAGGTTGAGTTGAAGCACTCAAAGCCCACTGGCGTGATATACAGCACCCTTAAAGCTCACTGTGGTATTTATAGTGGCTCTGGAGATTTCCCTTGTAAAGCTGCAGGCTTGACCTGTAAACCAAGACTGGGGTACCTCTCACCCTCCCTTACCCACCCACACCCAATGTCTAAGTGGCACACATGGAGCCAGGCTGTATACGGTAGAATGGTGGTGTGTGGACATGCGTAAAGTGTGTGTGTGTGTGAGAGAGAATATATATGTGTGTGTGTGTGTGTGTGTGTGTGTGTGTCTGTGTGTGTGTATGTGTATATGTGTGTGTGTGTTTATATATGTGTGTGTGTGTGTGTGTGTGTGAGAGAGAATATATGTGTGTGTGTGTGTATATATATATATATGTGTGTGTGCGTGGGCGTGCATGCTTGCTTGCGTGCGTATGTGCGTGTGTGTGTGTTTGTGCATGTGTCTATGTGTGTGGTTAGGATTAGGGGCTGGGCGTTGAGGACTGGCATGTAATGATGAAACATATGGTTTTTAGGCCCATGGTCTGTCTGCCTGAAGGCCTGAAGGCGTAAGGGAACGTGCTGTAGAGCTGGGTTAGACTCTGTTCCACAGTCATTAAGGAGCTACTCTCCCAACAGGCTAACCCCCTAACTAGTGAAGTCATAGCAATTTAAGAGAGCTAATAAAAAATACACCTGTCCCGTGGACCTGTGGAGAAGGAACCAGGAATGATGAAGGAACCAGGAATGATGAACCACTTAGTATTCAAACTGAGTCACTCACTGCACTATCAATGAGAAAAGAGTTGTTGTCTGTAGTCTGATTCTGTATCATGAGGAGGCTACTTTGCCAATGAGAGTCTGTTTGCAGTTGGCACTTTTCGCTGTGAGCAGGGCTCACATAACAGTATATAACTCAAACCACAAGTATGCCAAGAATCATCAGAATAACTTATTAATTCATCATATTTGATCTCTTCCTCTATTTTGTGTAACACTTATTCTTATTTTCTCTAACTTTTTGAAGGGAAAGAAAATATTCCATTGAGTCGAAGACAAAGAGGTCAGAACAATTATCATGTTCACGTGAACACCAAAGCTCATCTCAGCTTACGGCAGCTCTTATCTAGCCCAACACCTGACCCATTTACAAAAACAATATCTCCTATAAACCCATAGTTCCACCCATTGTTGGCACCCCAACCCTGAATGAAAAGATAAGACAGCAATCAGTGAAAATACACTGTTATCTGAGAGCTCTGTTTCGACTAGCTCATTTTCAGGTGTGAGAGGTTAGCGTTAGCGCCCTTTGAGGAGAGAATGCCTGGTAGCAGAAATACACTGAAACGCCTGAGGTTAAGGGATCATTTGGGGCTATGGAAAGTCTGAGAGGATGACATCATCTGAATGCTCCCAGGGATGGAAAGGAAATCTCCTCTTTGGCAAAAATTGAGGGATTTTAAATAGAAGTATGGGGTAATAATAGTGTTTTCTCCAAGTAAACAGTCCAAACCACTGCCTGTGTGAAATAGTATCAGTCAATGTGCTGGGGTTCATGTCACTCAACAGTAAGAACTGATATATGTGTTGTCAAAGCTCATGCCAGGTAAGGCCATGGAAATCTAAATAGATTGCTTGTTTTTTGGGCTAATTCCTGAAAGCCGTCTCAGAGTAGGAGTGCTGATCTAGGATCAGGCCCCCCTGTCCATATAATCATATTAATGATGATATAAAGGCTAAACTGATATTAGATCAGCACTCCAACTCTGAGGCACTATGAATAATGGCTCTGACTTGATATCCTCAAAAACCAAAGCACACCATAATGATTGTCTTAGGAGTTTAAATAATTTATTGTCCCTTAATCGTAAATGATTCATCAATGAAATACAAAACCATTAGCAACAATATACAACATGACTAGATGGCAAATTTACAATCCAAGGAAACACTTTGAAGAACCCTTTTTGGTTACAGGTAGAACTCTTTTGGGTTCCATGTAGAACCCTCTGGGGAAAGGGTTCTACCTGGAACCAAAAGGGTTCTTCCTGGAACCAAAAAGGGTTCTCCTATGGGGACAGCCAAAGAACCCTTTTGGAACCCTTTTTTCTAAGAGTGTAGAGATCCTTGCTCACAGTCAATCATATAATGCAAGGCAATCATTGTTGCAGGGAGTTTATTTTCCCCCTTAAAAAAGTAACAGACACAGACATGCACACACACACACACACACACACACACACACACACACACACACACACACACACACACACACACACACACACACACACACACACACACACACACACACACACACACACACACACACACAAACACACATTCTCACTCTCTAATCTAATCAATGTAATAACATATAGAATGAGCTCCAAAAGTATTGGGACAGTGACACATTTCTTAATTATTTTGGCTCTGTACTGCAGCACTTTGGATTTGAGAAAGTTAGAGACGCACAAATATCATACCCCCAAGACATGCTAACATTTTTGGGGGGTTATGATATTTGTGCATCTGTAACTTTCTCCTTATGCTGTTCTTGGGAATTTGTCACTGTTGTTTTGTCATTGACTCATGAGGAGGTAGATGAGGAAAAAGAGGATGTCGAGGAGTTAAGGAAGACCACAAACCCCTACGCTAATCTGTCATGCTATTCCAACCCCAGTACTAGCCACTAGCCAGGATGTTTGAATGTGATCAGGCTCCAGGTTCCTACAGTACAATACGCTGACAGAGCAGAAGGTGAGAGGGAGGAGAAGACAGAGGTGGAGGTGGAGCGAAGGAAGGGAAGGAGGGAGGGAAGGATAGTTCTCTCTCTCTCTTACAAGCCCCCTAGGGTTCCATCCATCTTTGCCCTTCTCTGTGGAATCCCATTGAACTGATTTACAGAACGTCCACTGAGACTCTAGTTCTAGGGCTCTGGCTTGGCCTGATTGCTCCATCAAAGCACACCGGGCTTGATTTTGCAAGGCAGAAGTCTCCCCCTCTCTCCCTCTCTCTCCTTCTCGCTCCTTTGTTTTTTCATCCCTTGTTTCTGGACCCGCTCCCGTCGCGCCGCGGCTGCCAACTTTCCGCCTGCGCTCTCTCTCTCCAGAGTGGGCCGCCTCACCACTGGAGCCACCCAGAGCATTATGGGTATTAGTAAGATCGAGACTTTCATGGCTGAGGCTTACAATGTGCATCCCAAATGGTATCCTATTCCCTATAAAGTGCACTACTTTTGACCAGAGCCCTATGGCCTTATGCTCAAAAGTAGTGCACTATAAAGGAAACAGGGTGCCATTTGAGACATGGCTGAGGCTTTAGAATGTGCCAAGCCCATGGCCTCTGCAGTAATGACAGTGTAATAGTGTGGAGACACACACAGCCAGGAGGTCGGGGATGGTGAATTATCCTTCACTTTCGCTGACCCCAGAACAGTAGAAATGCCTCATGGACGGGATAGGTTTGTAGTGACCTTGGATCTGTCCCCTGACATCCTTGGAGGAAATAGTGCTGATAAGAGTGGAAAGAGTAGACTGAGAAGCTGAAGGAGTCCCTTTGTGACTTCATCATGACTATTTTGCTACATTACTACTGTACAAGCAATGTGTGTGTGTCCGTTTATCTGTGTGTCTGTGTGTGTGTTGGGAAGCGTTTCCCATGGCTCTCGTACAGTTGTTAAGCCCCAGACAGAGCAGCCTCTCTGGAGAGACATTAACCTGCTCAGCATCTCTCTGTTAACTGGGTTCAAAGAAAGGAGTCAAGTGTGTCTGCTTATAGTGAAGAGACAGGAACTAGACCCAGCAGGAGGAGGATAGCTATGTGTGTGTGTGTGTGTATTTGCTACATACATATGTGCATGTGCCTACCTGCGAGCATGTGTGTGTATTTGTGTGCATGCATGCATATCCACACATGCGTGTGTGTGCGCTCATGTGTTTATCCCTGCCTGCGATTGAGGGGAGTATGTGTTTGTGTGTGTTTAAGAATCTCCTAGCCCTGTTATGCAGATGTCTGAGTATTGCATTCTCTCTCTCTCTCTCTCTCTCTCTCTCTCTCTCTCTCTCTCTCTCTCTCTCTCTCAATGTGTACTGTAGGCAGGCAGGCAGGCAGGCTAGCCATATGGACGGGAGGGGAGCTCTGGAAACATCCCATTACAAGTCATATATCACACTCCTGACAGCACCCATTCTGCGCTGTTTTCATTTCAATCATGAGTGCAGCTGCACGGGAGAACTCAGGGCTCCACCATGTTAACCCACTACTGCCCAGGACTGCTACAGGTACCCCAGTGTAGGGAGGTGGGGAGTATGAGAAGAAAGGAACCCTCTCACCTGGTGGCAGGTTTCTTGACTATTCAATATATCACTTTATTTATCACATGATGGCAGAATAGTCAATGGGGTCTCGACAATACGGTAGAAGTGTCTCCTCCTTGCTCTGAAAGGTAGAACAGTATGTTCCATATCTTATGATTTAGACACAAGAAAACTGAAACTACTCAGAAATAAAGATCTACCACATGCATTTTCATTTGTCTTGCTCTGAGACGATTTGTTTGACTCATTGGTGCTCTAACGAACTACCCTCTCTTGAAATCAAAACAAAGTGAGTGAGAGCGGATTTGTTGAGATTCCTACTTGGTGAACCAGTGTTCTCTGCTCGCCGCTTCCGCATGTAATCTATCCCACATGCATTATTTTCCCAGAGAAGTCTATTAAAATGTAGCGTAGTACGGCCAACCGAGAGATGAGAGCAGAACCAATACAGTACCCCCGGGCGATCCAACATACTGTTTTGATATAGAAGTGTCTGTCATGGATATGTTTAGCCGGGCCTATTATGTGATTTGTGGGGTACTCCTGAGGCCTTGCTTCACTTTCGATCCCAATCCATCTCCGGGATGGGTACAGCACACATCACAACTTCATGTCTCTGTAAAGTGCTGCAGTGTAAAAACGTCGGTCCGTCCTAGACGTGAAGACTTTGGTCTCAGGCCCAGGTTGCCTCCCTCTCCTTCTTTTCTTCAACCCCCCCCTCCTCCCTCCCTCCCTCCCTCCCTCCCTCCGTCCTCTCCTTCCCTCAATGGGGAACCTGTTGCCAGGACAGGTAGTGAGGGGCGGAGAAGCGGGGGGACATTCCAGGCCCTGTTGTGCTCTCTTACTCCCTCCCTCCCACTCTCCCTCTCTGAGGAAAACAGCTGTGGTGTCCAGAGGAAATGCTGCTTTTTTCCCATCAGGCCGTTGCCTGTGATGGACAGGGGCCTGGTTTGGCTTGCGCTGCGAGGTAGGATGCAGTTTATGAGCCAGAACACAGAGGGAAAGGGGGAGGACAGGCGCCACAGGACAGCTTTTGGCAGAATTTTCTGGCATATTCCCCCGTGGCGTCCGACTTCTTGACCCCAACATGACAGCATCATGGGAGATTACTTTGCCCTACTCCTTAACCTTTGCCAGTCCTTATATGTCCGTGCTAATATGTCTGGCTCGCAGTCCTTCTGTGTTTTCTTTCAATCAGGTATTAAGTGAAAGTTGATGCTGTGCTATCCTTCCTTACGTATCTAGACCTGTCCATCTGACCATCAATCATGTCCAGTGCACATGAATGTATACATACAGTGGGGGAAAAAAGTATTTAGTCAGCCACCAATTGTGCAAGTTCTCCCACTAAAAAAGATGAGAGAGGCCTGTAATTTTCATCACAGGTACACGTCAACTATGACAGACAAAAATGACAGAGAAAACAAAATCCAGAAAATCACATTGTAGTATTTTTTATGAATTTATTTGCAAATTATGGTGGAAAATAAGTATTTGGTCACCTACAAACAAGCAAGATTTCTGGCTCTCACAGACCTGTAACTTCTTCTTTAAGAGGCTCCTCTGTCCTCCACTCGTTACCTGTATTAATGGCACCTGTTTGAACTTGTTATCAGTATAAAAGACACCCGTCCACAACCTCAAACAGTCACACTCCAAACTCCACTATGGCCAAGACCAAAGAGCTGTCAAAGGACACCAGAAACAAAATTGTAGACCTGCACCAGGCTGGCAAGACTGAATCTGCAATAGGTAAGCAGCTTGGTTTGAAGAAATCAACCTTGGGAGCAATTATAAGGAAATGGAAGACATACAAGACCACTGATAATCTCCCTCGATCTGGGGCTCCACGCAAGATCTCACCCCGTGGGGTCAAAATGATCACAAGAACGGTGAGCAAAAATCCCAGAACCACACGGGGGGACCTAGTGAATGACCTGCAGAGAGCTGGGACCAAAGTAACAAAGCCTACCATCAGTAAAACACTACGCCGCCAGGGACTCAACTCCTGCAGTGCCAGACGTGTCCCCCTGCTTAAGCCAGTACATGTCCAGGCCCGTCTGAAGTTTGCTAGAGTGCATTTGGATGATCCAGAAGAGGATTGGGAGAATGTCATATGGTCAGATGAAACCAAAATAGAATTTTTCGGTAAAAACTCAACTCGTCGTGTTTGGAGGACAAAGAATGCTGAGTTGCATCCAAAGAACACCATACCTACTGTGAAGCATGGGGATGGAAACATCATGCTTTGGGGCTGTTTTTCTGCAAAGGGACCAGGACGACTGATCCGTGTAAAGGAAAGAATGAATGGGGCCATGTATCGTGAGATTTTGAGTGAAAACCTCCTTCCATCAGCAAGGGCATTGAAGATGAAACGTGGCTGGGTCTTTCAGCATGACAATGATCCCAAACACACCGCCCGGGCAACGAAGGAGTGGCTTCGTAAGAAGCATTTCAAGGTCCTGGAGTGGCCTAGCCAGTCTCCAGATCTCAACCCCATAGAAAATCTTTGGAGGGGAGTTGAAAGTATGTGTTGCCCAGCGACAGCCCCAAACATCACTGCTCTAGAGGAGATCTGCATGGAGGAATGGGCCAAAATACCAGCAACAGTGTGTGAAAATCTTGTGAAGACTTACAGAAAACGTTTGACCTGTGTCATTGCCAACAAAGGGTATATAACAAAGTATTGAGAAACTTTTGTTATTGACCAAATACTTATTTTCCACCATAATTTGCAAATAAATTCATTAAAAATCCTACAATGTGATTGTCTGGAGAAAAAAAATCTCATTTTGTCTGTCATAGTTGACGTGTACCTATGATGAAAATTACAGGCCTCTCTCATCTTTTTAAGTGGGAGAACTTGCACAATTGGTGGCTGACTAAATACTTTTTTCCCCCACTGTACAATGGTACACCAAAAATGAGGGTATGAGAATGAAGCAAATCTAATCTACCTCAAAGCAATCCAGACTATTTTGGAAACATACGTAAGAAATTGAAAGTTTGTTTGGTGTAAGTGCTCACGAACAGCATCTAGTCACAATAAGATGGAGGTGTAAAATGAGTCAGTCAGTACTCATAGACATCGAATAAAGTAAAGAACACATTGGCCTAACCTCCTCTCTCTCTCTCTCTCTCTCTCTCTGTAGGCCTTTGTCTCCATCTCCCTGCTGTACTGGGGCCTGCAGACATTCAGCCAACTGATTGCAGTCAAGAAGAAGACAACATGAGATTGTCAGGTCCCCAGGTGCTGCTGATTGATTGATTGATTGATTATTTTCCTAGGATCCCTTTTTTCATGAAATGTAATACTTAACTTTATATCTTTCAGTTCCATTTATGACTAAACAGTTTTCTGTTACCAGTCTCACTCATCATTTTAGCTGGTCTATAGGCCAGCAGTACAGTATGATCGAATAAATAAGACACATTTCAGAAATAAACGCTGTATTAGATATTAATGTATTTTATATAACTAAATCTGTGATTAACACTACAGTAGAAGCCTTCTCTACTTCACTACCATGGGCTGGAAAATAGTTTCGGGATTCTGCACCAGGTGGCACTATTGTTGCCTTAAGACTGCATTCATTTTATAAATAAGGTTGCCCCTAGACTCTGATCTTGGGTCAGGTTTGTATTTTCCCAAATAATAGTTAAGGGAAGGATTGGATGAGGAGAAGCTGAAGATCTGTACCTGGTACCTGCCAAAATAATATAAACACTTGAGTAAATGTGGGATTCAAAGTATATTGAAAGCAGGTGCTTCCACACAGGTGTGGTTCCTGAGTTAATTAAGCAATTAACATCCCATCACGCTTAGGGTCATGTGTAAAAATGCTGGGCTGATCATTATTTTGGCTGCCCTGGCTATGCCCCCATAGGATGACAATGCCCCCATCCACAGGACAATCATGGTCACTGGAGTGGCGCTAGGGAGGCACCAGAGACAGTGTTTTCCACCACCATCAACAAAACACCAAATGAAAGAATTTCTCATGGAAGAATGGTGTCGCATCCCTCCAATAGAGTTCCAGAATATGTGCCAAGGTGCATTGAATCTGTTCTGGCTTGTGGTGGCTCAACACCCTATTAAGACACTTTATGTTGGTGTTTCCTTTATTTTGGCAGTTACCTGTACATCAGACTGTAGGCAGCTGGCCTGGTCCTAGAATAAAACAAACTATAAAACAGTGTAGGCAGCCTACCCAATAGAAGCCTAGTCGAATGGCAGAAACACGTGAATAGACTCGTAGGCCTACAGTACATATCTGTGGTGCCTGTTATTCAATGTCCAATGAGCTGTTCACTTCCTTACCGTCAGGCAGACGGTATCAGAGCATCAGGTCTGATACCAACAGGCTCAGAGACAGTTTCTATCTACAAGCCTAATGTTTGGTATACTCAGTGTACACACATCCACACACACACATTCATGCTACACACACATCACAACTGCTGCTACCAGACTCTATGATTTCTAAGTACTGCACAATTTAAACACTTGCCCCCCAATCCCCCCATCCCCAAAACACGTGTAAATATTGGACGATAAATTGTGCCTGTATTATACTAATGCTAAAATGTTTATTCTATTCTACTGAGCCATTTACTTTATGTTCCTATTCTTATATTTTATTATTTCTTATTGTTACGTTGTCGAGAAAAAACCTGCAAGTAAGCAATTCGTTGGACGGTGTGTACCAAGTGTATCCCGTACATTAGACTAATATAACTTGAAACTTGAAACAATGTCTCTGCAGTACATGACCCTGGTATAGAAGTGTATCAGAGAGACGTGTCACCAGCTGAGCCCTGGTCAACAGATGCTGCTGTGTGTTCTGTTGTTGTGTGAAAACACTGTGAATTATTAAAAATGTCTCACATATTCCCTCAGCACTGTTTGATATTGCACAGTCGCGTTTCAAAATGCCAGTATTTTACACAGCATATGCCACCAGAGAGCAAAGCTAAATAAAATATGTGTCCAATTCAGTCAGTAGTATTTACTGCAGGTTGTTTTGGTGTAGGAAAGGATATCACATGCACTGTTATTTGGAGATACACAGTTAATAGGATTTTGCCTCTTACCTGTAAGGTGGGCTAGGCCTAGCCCAAGATGTACTGTTATGGAGTGTAGGCGAGCATACTCCTTTTTACGTCCAAGGACCTTATATGTTATGTTATTTAGGGCCCTGTGTTTTGGTTGATCATGTCACTTGACCTGGATTTGAACCTTTATTTTTACACAATAAATCAATTGTCATAGGATGGTACTGCACCATCTGACATAAAACACAGGGCCCTAGACTTATGCCAAAACATCTAAATGTGAATCGAATCTCATTGTGATACAGTTCTAGAAACATAAAGCCCTTTACTTTCATATCAAATCAAAATATTTTCACAAATGCAAAATATACACTTATTTTCAGTTACAAAACTTTCCATTACACACAGGTGTTCGGAGACGCTAGATATCTCATAAGAACAGGTGGTCGCCTCTGCTTTTGTAAACAAGCGCTGTAACATGGAAATATGGCCTTTCACAATCTCTGACCAGGAAACATGAAGGACCTCTCTCTCCAATTACGTGGAAAAACAATTAAGCATTAACATTTCTTTAGCTTAGCTATGAGCGTTTTAATTGATAAACATGATCAATTTTGGTAGCAACATTAAATCAGAAAATGCATGAACAGGAAGGGTAGCCTATTTGTACCTGACGTGCAGAATGTTTTTTGGCGACAAACCTATTGCCGGCGTTTTGACCACAAACACGTTTCTTCTCTTTTCACGGGGGATCAACAACTTTGGGAAAATATCAGACATTATACAATAAGTAAATGTCTTTCTCATATCCAATAAACTGTTTTAATAAATGGCTCGTTTAGCAGCAATCAGCAGTTGAAACAATAACAAAGCGTGCTCCCCCACCCCTGTAAAAAACGTAGGAATGGGGCTGAAGTACAGTGCCTTGCAAAAGTATTCAACCCCCTTGGCGTTTTTCCAATTTTGTTGCATTACAACCTGTAATTTAAATGGAATTTTATTTGGATTTCATGTAATGGACATACACAAAATAGTCCAAATTGGTGAAGTGAAATTAAAAAATGAATAATGGAAAGGTGGTGCATGCATATGTATTCACCCAATTTGCTATGAAGCCCCTAAATAAGATCTGGTGCAACCAATTACCTTCAGAAGTCACATAATTAGTTAAATAAAGTCCACCTGTGTGCAATCTAAGTGTCACATGATCTCAGTATAAACAGTGGGGAGAACAAGTATTTGATACACTGCCGATTTTGCAGGTTTTCCTACTTACAAAGCATGTAGAGGACTGTAATTTTGATCATAGGTACACTTCAACTGTGAGAGACGGAATCTAAAACAAAAATCCAGAAAATCACATTGTATGATTTTTAAGTAATTAATTTGCATTTTATTGCATGACATAAGAATTTGATCACCTACCAACCAGTAAGAATTCCGGCTCTCACAGACCTGTTAGTTTTTCTTTAAGAAGCCCTCCTGTTCTCCACTCATTACCTGTATTAACTGCACCTGTTTGAACTCGTTACCTGTATAAAAGACACCTGTCCACACACTCAATCAAACAGACTCCAACCTCTCCACAATGGCCAAGACCAGAGAGCTGTGTAAGGACATCAGGGATAAAATTGTAGACCTGCACAAGGCTGGGATGGGCTACAGGACAATAGGCAAGCAGCTTGGTGAGAAGGCAACAACTGTTGGTGCAATTTTTCAAAAATGGAAGAAGTTCAAGATGACGGTCAATCACCCTCGGTCTGGGGCTCCATGCAAGATCTCACCTCGTGGGGCATCAATGATCATGAGGAAGGTGAGGGATCAGCCCAGAACTACACGGCAGGACCTGGTCAATGACCTGAAGAGAGCTGGGACCACAGTCTCAAAGAAAACCATTAGTAACACACAGTACTCCTGAGTGGCGCAGTGGTCTAAGGCACTGCATCGCAGTGCTAACTGTGCCACTAGAGATCCTGGTTCGAATCCAGGCTCTGTCGCCGCCGGCCGCGACCGGGAGACTCATGGGCGGCGCACAATTGGTCCAGGGTAGGGGAGGGAATGGCCGGCAGGGATGTAGCTCAGTTGATAGAGCATGGCGTTTGCAACGCCAGGGTTGTGGGTTCGATTCCCACGGGGGGGCCAGTATAAAAAATAAAAATAAAAAATGTATTCACTAACTGTAAGTCGCTCTGGATAAGAGCGTCTGCTAAATGACTAAAATGTAAAAATGTAAATGTCATGGATTAAAATCCTGCAGCGCACGCAAGGTCCCCCTGCTCAAGCCAGCGTATGTCCAGGCCCATCTGAAGTTTGCCAATGACCATCTGGATTATCCAGAGGAGGAATGGGAGAAGGTCATGTGGTCTGATGAGACAAAAATAGAGCTTTTTGGTCTAAACTCCACTCGCCGTGTTTGGAGGAAGAAGAAGGATGAGTACAACCCCAAGAACACCATCCCAACCGTGAAGCATGGAGGTGGAAACATCATTCTTTGGGGATGCTTTTCTGCAAAGGGGACAGGGACGACTGCACCGTATTGAGGGGAGGATGGATGGGGCCATGTATCGCGAGATCTTGGCCAACAACCTCCTTCCCTCAGTAAGAGCATTGAAGATGGGTCGTGGCTGGGTCTTCCAGCATGACAACAACCCGAAACACACAGCCAGGGCAACTAAGAGTGGCTCCGTAAGAAGCATCTCAAGGTCCTGGAGTGGCCTAGCCAGTCTCCAGACCTGAACCCAGTAGAAAATCTTTGGAGGGAGCTGAAAGTCCGTATTGCCCAGCGACAGTCCCCGAAACCTGAAGGATCTGGAGAAGGTCTGTATGGAGGAGTGGGCCAAAATCCCTGCTGCAGTGTGTGCAAACCTGGTCAAGACCTACAGGAAACGATGATCTCTGTAATTGCAAACAAAGGTTTCTGTACCAAATATTAAGTTCTGCTTTTCTGATGTATCAAATACTTATGTCATGCAATAAAATGCAAATTAATTACTTAAAAATCATACAATGTGATTTTCTGGATTTTTGATTCTGTCTCTTACAGTTGAAGTGTACCTATGATAAAAATTACAGACCTCTACATGCTTTGTAAGTAGGAAAACCTGCAAAATCGGCAGTGTATCAAATACTTGTTCTCCCCACTGTATACACTTGTTCTGAAAGGCCCCAGAGTCTGCAACACCACTAAGCAAGGGGCACCACCAAGCAAGCAGCACCATGAAGACCAAGGAGCTCTCCAAACAGGTCAGGGTTGTGGAGAAGTACAGATCAGGGTTGGGTTATAAAAAAATATCAGAAACTTTGAACATCCCACGGAGCACCATTAAATCCATTATTAAAAAATGGAAAGAATATGGCACCATAACAAACCTGCCAAGAGAGGGCCGCCCACAAAAACTCACAGACCAGGCAAGGAGGGCATTAATCAGAGAGGCAACAAAGATAACCCTGAAGGAGCTGCAAAGCTCCACA